>NC_053022.1:32571276-32844367 GCF_003073215.2 Triticum urartu
GTAACCATTTACGATGAGCTCTTTGTCACCTCCATATATGAGAAACATATCCTTAGTCTTTTTCAGGTATTTCAGGATCTTCTTGACCGCTATCCAGTGATCCACTCCTGGATTACTTTGGTACCTCCCAGCTAGACTTATAGCAAGACACACATCAGGTCTGGTACACAGCATTGCATACATGATAGAGCCTATGGCTGAAGCATAGGGAACATCTTTCATTTTCTCTCTATATTCTGCATTGGTCGGGGATTGAGTCTTACTCAATTTCACACCTTGTAACACAGGCAAGAATCCTTTCTTTGCTTGATCCATTTTGAACTTCTTCAAAACTTTGTCAAGGTATGTGCTTTGTGAAAGTCCAATTAAGCGTCTTGATCTATCTCTATAGATCTTAATGCCTAATATGTAAGCAGCTTCACCGAGGTCTTTCATTGAAAAACTCTTATTCAAGTATCCTTTTATGCTATCCAGAAATTCTATATCATTTCCGATTAGTAATATGTCATCTACATATAATATCAGAAATGCTACAGAGCTCCCACTCACTTTCTTGTAAATACAGGCTTCTCCAAAAGTCTGTACAAAACCAAATGCTTTGATCACACTATCAAAGCATTTATTCCAACTCCGAGAGGCTTGCACCAGTCCATAAATGGATCGCTGAAGCTTGCACACTTTGTTAGCTCCCTTTGGATCGACAAAACCTTCCGGCTGCATCATATACAACTCTTCTTGCAGAAATCCATTCAGGAATGCAGTTTTGACATCCATCTGCCAAATTTCATAATCATAAAATGCGGCAATTGCTAACATGATTCGGACAGACTTAAGCATCGCTACGGGTGAGAAGGTCTCATCGTAGTCAATCCCTTGAACTTGCCGAAAACCTTTTGTGACAAGTCGAGCTTTGTAGACAGTAATATTACCGTCAGCATCCGTCTTCTTCTTGAAGATCCATTTATTCTCTATTGCTTGCCGATCATTGGGCAAGTCAACCAAAGTCCATACTTTGTTCTCATACATGGATCCCATCTCATATTTCATGGCTTCAAGCCATTTTGCGGAATCTGGGCTCACCATCGCTTCTTCATAGTTCGTAGGTTCATCATGATCTAGTAGCATGACTTCCAGAACAGGATTACCATACCACTCTGGCGCGGATCTCACTCTGGTTGATCTACGAGGTTCAGTAGTATCTTGTTCTGAAGTTTCATGATCATTATCATTAGCTTCCTCACTAATTGGTGTAGGTGTCACAGAAACAGATTTCTGTGATGTACTACTTTCCAATAAGGGGTTAGGTACAGTTACCTCGTCAAGTTCTACTTTCCTCCCACTCACTTCTTTCGAGAGAAACTCCTTCTCTAGAAAGTTTCCGAATTTAGCAACAAAAGTCTTGCCTTCGGATCTGTGATAGAAGGTGTATCCAATAGTTTCCTTTGGATATCCTATGAAGACACATTTTTCCGATTTGGTTTTGAGCTTATCAGGTTGAAGCTTTTTCACATAAGCATCGCAGACCCAAACTTTCAGAAACGACAACTTTGGTTTCTTGCCAAACCACAGTTCATAAGGCGTCGTCTCAACGGATTTTGATGATGCCCTATTTAACGTGAATGCGGCCGTCTCTAGAGCGTATCCCCAAAACAATAGCGGTAAATCAGTAAGAGACATCATAGATCGTACCATATCTAGTAAAGTACGATTACGACGTTCGGACACACCATTACGCTGTGGTGTTCTGGGTGGCGTGAGTTGCGAAACTATTCCACATTGTTTCAAATGTACACCAAACTCGTAACTCAAATATTCTCCTCCACGATCAGATCGTAGGAATTTTATTTTCTTGTTACGATGATTTTCAACTTCACTCTGAAATTCTTTGAACTTTTCAAATGTTTCAGACTTGTGTTTCATTAAGTAGATACACCCATATCTGCTTAAGTCATCTGTGAAGGTGAGAAAATAACGATATCCGCCACGAGCCTCAACATTCATCGAACCACATACATCTGTATGTATGATTTCTAACAAATCTGTTGCTCTCTCCATAGTACCGGAGAACGGTGTTTTTGTCATCTTACCCATAAGGCACGGTTCGCAAGTACCAAGTGATTCATAATCAAGTGGTTCCAAAAGCCCATCAGTATGGAGTTTCTTCATGCGCTTTATACTGATATGACCTAAACGGCAGTGCCACAAATAAGTTGCACTATCATTATCAACTCTGCATCTTTTGGTTTCAACACTATGAATATGTGTGTCACTACTATCGAGATTTAATAAGAATAGACCACTCTTTAAGGGTGCATGACCATAAAAGATATTACTCATGTAAATAGAACAACTATTATTCTCTGATTTAAATGAATAACCGTCTCGCATCAAACAAGATCCAGATATAATGTTCATGCTTAACGCTGGCACCAAATAACAATTATTTAGGTCTAATACTAATCCTGAAGGTAGATGTAGAGGTAGCGTGCCGACTGCGATCACATCGACTTTGGAACCATTTCCCACGCGCATCGTCACCTCGTCCTTAGCCAATCTTCGCTTAATCCGTAGTCCCTGTTTCGAGTTGCAAATATTAGCAATAGAACCAGTATCAAATACCCAGGTGCTACTGCGAGCATTAGTAAGGTACACATCAATAACATGTATATCACATATACCTTTGTTCACCTTGCCATCCTTCTTATCCGCCAAATACTTGGGGCAGTTCCGCTTCCAGTGACCAGTCTGCTTGCAGTAGAAGCACTCAGTTTCAGGCTTAGGTCCAGGTTTGGGTTTCTTCTCTTGAGTAGCAACTTGCTTGCTGTTCTTTTTGAAGTTCCCCTTCTTCTTCCCTTTGCCCTTTTTCTTGAAACTAGTGGTCTTGTTGACCATCAACACTTGATACTCCTTCTTGATTTCTACCTCCGCAGCTTTCAGCATTGCGAAGAGCTCGGGAATAGTCTTATTCATCCCTTGCATATTATAGTTCATCACGAAGCTCTTGTAGCTTGGTGGCAGTGATTGGAGAATTCTGTCAATGACGCAATCATCTGGAAGATTAACTCCCAATTGAATCAAGTGATTATTATACCCAGACATTTTGAGTATATGCTCACTGACAGAACTGTTCTCCTCCATCTTGCAGCTATAGAACTTATTGGAGACTTCATATCTCTCAATCCGGGCATTTGCTTGAAATATTAACTTCAACTCCTGGAACATCTCATATGCTCCATGACGTTCAAAGCGTCGTTGAAGTCTCGATTCTAAGCCGTAAAGCATGTCACACTAAACTATCGAGTAGTCATCAGCTTTGCTCTGCCAGACGTTCATAACATCTGGTGTTGCTCCAGCAGCAGGCCTGGCACCTAGCGGTGCTTCCAGGACGTAATTCTTCTGTGCAGCAATGAGGATAATCCTCAAGTTACGGACCCAGCCCGTGTAATTGCTACCATCATCTTTCAACTTTGCTTTCTCAAGGAACGCATTAAAATTCAATGGAACAACATCACGGGCCATCTATCTACAATCAAACATAAACAAGCAAGATACTATCAGGTACTAAGTTTCATGATAAATTTAGGTTCAATTAATCATATTACTTAAAGAACTCCCACTTAGATAGACATCCCTCTAATCCTCTAAGTGATTACGTGATCCAAATCAACTAAACCATGTCCGATCATCATGTGAGATGGAGTAGTTTCATTGGTGAACATCACTATGTTGATCATATCTACTATATGATTCACGCTCGACCTTTCGGTCTCCGTGTTCCGAGGCCATATCTGTATATGCTTGGCTCGTCAAGTATAACCTGAGTATTCCGCGTGTGCAACTGTTTTGCACCCGTTGTATTTGAACGTAGAGCCTATCACACCCGATCATCACGTGGTGTCTCAGCACGAAGAACTTTCGCAATGGTGCATACTCAGGGAGAACACTTCTTGATAATTAGTGAGAGATCATCTTATAATGCTACCGTCAATCAAAGCAAGATAAGATGCATAAAAGATAAACATCACATGCAATCGATATAAGTGATATGATATGGCCATCATCATCTTGTGCTTGTGATCTCCATCTTCGAAGCACCGTCGTGATCACCATCGTCACTGGCGCGACACCTTGATCTCCATCTTAGCATCGTTGTCGTCTCGCCAATTTTATGCTTCCACGACTATCGCTACTGCTTAGTGATAAAGTAAAGCATTACAGTGCGATTGCATTGCATACAATAAATTGACAACCATATGGCTCCTGCCAGTTGCCGATAACTCGGTTACAAAACATGATCATCTCATACAATAAAATTTAGCATCATGTCTTGACCTTATCACATCACAACATGCCCTGCAAAAACAAGTTAGACGTCCTCTACTTTGTTGTTGCAAGTTTTACGTGGCTGCTGCGGGCTTAAGCAAGAACCAATCTTACCTAGGCATCAAAACCACAAAGATAGTTTGTCAAGTTGGTGCTGTTTTAACCTTCGCAAGGACCGGGCGTAGCCACACTCGGTTCAACTAAAGTTGGAGAAACTGTCACCGCTAGCCACCTTTGTGCAAAGCACGTCGGGAGAACCGGTCTCGCGTAAGCGTACGCGTAATGTCGGTCCGGGCCGCTTCGTCCAACAATACCGCCGAACCAAAGTATGACATGCTGGTAAGCAGTATGACTTATATCACCCACAACTCACTTGTGTTCTGCTCGTGCATATAATATCAACACATAAAACCTAGGCTCGGATGCCACTGTTGGGGAACGTAGTAATTTCAAAAAAATTCCTACGCACACGCAAGATCATGGTGATGCATAGCAACGAGAGGGGAGAGTGTGATCTACGTACCCTTGTAGATCGACAGCGCAAGCGTTAAGCACAACGCGGTTGATGTAGTCGTACGTCTTCATGGCCCGACCGATCAAGCACCAAAACTACGGCACCTCCGAGTTCTTGCACACGTTCAGCTCGATGACGATCCCCGGACTCCGATCCAGCAAAGTGTCGGGGAAGAGTTCCATCAGCACGACGGTGTGGTGACGATCTTGATGTACTACCGTCGTAGGGCTTCGCCTAAGCACCGCTACAATATTATCGAGGATTATGGTGGAAGGGGGCACCGCACACGGCTAAGAATATGATCACGTGGATCAACTTGTGTCTAGGGGTGCCCCCTGCCCCCGTATATAAAGGAGCAGGGGGAGGTGCGGCCGGCCAGGAGGAGGGCGCGCCAGGAGGAGTCCTACTCCCACCGGGAGTAGGATTCCCCCCTTTCCTAGTTGGAATAGGATTCGGGAGGGGGAGAGAGGAGAGAGAGAAGGAAGGGGGGGGGGGGCGCCGCCCCCCTCTCCTTGTCCTATTCGGACTAAGGGGGGAGGGGCGCGCGGCCCAGCCCTGGCCACCTCTCCTCTCTTCCACTAAAGCCCACTAAGGCCCATATACCTCCCGGGGGGTTCCGGTAACCTCCCGGTACTCCGGTAAAATCCCGATTTCACTCGGAACACTTCCGATATCCAAATATAGGCTTCCAATATATCAATCTTTATGTCTCGACCATTTCGAGACTCCTCGTCATGCCCGTGATCACATCCAGGACTCCGAACAAACTTCGGTACATCAAAATGCATAAACTCATAATATAACTGTCATCAAAACCTTAAGCGTGCGGACCCTACGGGTTCGAGAACAATGTAGACATGACCGAGACACATCTCCGATCAATAACCAATAGAGGAATCTGGATGCTCATATTGGCTCCCACATATTCTACGAAGATCTTTATCGGTCAGACCACATAACAACATACGTTGTTCCCTTTGTCATCGGTATGTTACTTGCCCAAGATTCGATCATCGGTATCTCAATACCTAGTTCAATCTCGTTACCGGCAAGTCTCTTTACTCGTTTCGTAATACATCATCTTGCAACTAACTCATTAGTTGTAATGCTTGCAAGGCTTATGTGATGTGCATTACCGAGAGGGCCCAGAGATACCTCTCCGACAATCGGAGTGACAAATCCTAATCTCGAAATACGCCAACCCAACATGTACCTTTGGAGACACCTGTAGAGCTCCTTTATAATCACCCAGTTATGTTGTGACGTTTGGTAGCACACAAAGCGTTCCTCCGGCAAACGGGAGTTGCATAATCTCATAGTCATAGGAACATGTATAAGTCATGAAGAAAGCAATAGCAACATACTAAACGATCGGGTGCTAAGCTAATGGAATGGGTCATGTCAATCATATCATTCTCCTAATGATGTGATCCCATTAATCAAATGACAACACATGTCTATGGTTAGGAAACATAACCATCTTCGATTAACGAGCTAGTCAAGTAGAGGCATACTAGTGACGTTTGGTTTGTCTATGTATTCACACAAGTATTATGTTTCCGGATAATACAATTCTAGCATGAATAATAAACATTTATCATGATATAAGGAAATAAAATAATAACATTATTATTGCCTCTAGGGCATATTTCCTTCATAAATATCATGGTAATTTGCTTAAATAATCCTAATATTCTAGGTATACAAGATTAATAATAAAATTCTCTTATGAGTGTGTTGAATACTAAGAGAAGTTTGATGCTTGATGATTGTTTTGAGATATAAAGATGGTGATATTAGAGTCATACTAGTTGAGTAGTTGTGAATTTTAGAGATACTTGTGTTAAAGTTTGTGATTACCGTAGCATGCATGTATGGTGAACCGTTATGTGATGAAGTCGGAGCACGATTTATTTATTGATTGTCTTCCTTATAAGTGGCGGTCGGGGATGAGCGATGATCTTTTCCTACCAATCTATCCCCCTAGGAGCATGCACGTAATACTTTGCTTTGATAACTTGTAGATTTTTGCAATAATTATATGAGTTCTTTATGACTAATGTTGAGTCCATGGATCATACGCACTTTTCTTCCTTCCACCATTGCTAGCCTCTCTAATACTGCGCACCTTTCGCCGGTATCATTCACCCACCATATACCTTCCTCAAAACAGCCACCATACCTACCTATCATGGCATTTCCATAGCCATTCTGAGATATATTGCCATGCAACTTTCCACCATTCCGTTTACTATGACGAGCTCCATCATTGTCATATTGCTTTGCATGATCATGTAGTTGACATCGTATTTGTGGCAAAGCCACCATTCATAATTCTTTCATACATGTCACTCTTGATTCATTGCATATCCCGGTACACCGCTGGAAGCATTCACATAGAGTCATATTTTGTTCTAAGTACTGAGTTGTAATTGTTGAGTTGTAAGTAAATAAAAGTGTGATGATCATCATTATTAGAGCATTGTCCCAAGTGAGGAAAGGATGATTGAGACTATGATTCCCCCACAAGTTGGGATGAGACTCTAGACTAAAAAAAAGAGGCCATAAAAAAAGAGAAAAGGCCCAAATAAAAAAAATAAAAAATGAGAGAAAAAGAGAGAAGGGACAATGCTACTATCCTTTTACCACACTTGTGCTTCAAAGTAGCACCATGATCTTCATGATAGAGAGTCTCCTATGATATCACTTTCATATACTAGTGGGAATTTTTCATTATAGAACTTGGCTTGCATATTCCAATGATGGGCTTCCTCAAAATTCCCTAGGTCTTCGTGAGCAAGCGAGTTGGATGCACGCCCACTTAGTTTCTTTTTGAGCTTTCATACACTTATAGCTCTAGTGCATCCGTTGCATGGCAATCCCTACTCACTCACATTGACATCTATTGACGGGCATCTCCATAGCCCGTTGATACGCCTAGTTGATGTGAGACTATCTTCTCCCTTTTTTGTCTTCTCCACAACCACCATTCTATTCCACATATAGTGCTATGTCCATGGCTCACGCTCATGTATTGCGTGAAGATTGCAAAAAGTTTGAGAATGTCAAAAGTATGAAACAATTGCTTGGCTTGTCATCAGGGTTGTGCATGATTTAAATACTTTGTGTGGTGAAGATAGAGCATAGCTAGACTATATGATTTTGTAGGGATAACTTTCTTTAGCCATGTTATTTTGAGAAGACATAATTGCTTAGTTAGTATGCTTGAAGTATTATTATTTTTATGTCAATATTAAATTTTTGTCTTGAATCTTTTGGATCTGAATATTCATGCCACAATTAAGAAGAATTACATTGAAATTATGCCTAGTAGCATTCCACATCAAAAATTCTGATTTTATCATTTACCTACTCGAGGACGAGCAGGAATTAAGCTTGGGGATGCTTGATACGCCTCCAACATATCTATAATTTTTGATTGCTCCATGCTATATTATCTTCTGTTTTGGACGTTATTGGGCTTTATTATTCACTTTTATATTATTTTTGGGACTAACCTACTAACCGGAGGCCCAACCCAGAATTGTTGTTTTTTTTGCCTATTTTAGGGTTTCAAAGAAAAGGAATATCAAACAGAGTCCAAACGGAATGAAACCTTCGGCAACGTGATTTTTGGAACGAACAAGATCCAGGAGACTTGGACCCTACATCAAGCAACCAATAGGGAAGCCACGAGGTAGGGGGCACGCCTACCCCCCCTCCCCCAAGAGCGCCCTCCACCCTCGTGGGCCCCCTGTTGCTCCACCAACGTACTACTTCCTCCTATATATACCTACGTACCCCCAAATGATCAGATACGGAGCCAAAACCCTAATTCCACCGCCGTAACTTTCTATATCCACAAGATCCCATCTTGGGGCCTATTCCGGAGCTCCGCCGGAGGGGGCATCGATCACAGAGGGCTTCTACATCAACACCATAGCCTCTTCGATGAAGTGTGAGTAGTTTACCTCAGACCTTCGGGTCCATAGTTATTAGCTAGATGGCTTCTTCTCTCTTTTTGGATCTCAATACAAAGTTCTCCCCCTCTCTTGTGGAGATCTATTCGATGTAATCTTCTTTTGCGGTGTGTTTGTTGAGACCGATGAATTGCGGGTTTATGATCAAGTTTATCTATGAACAATATTTGAATCTTCTCTGAATTCTTTTATGTATGATTGGTTATCTTTGCAAGTATCTTCGAATTATCAGTTTGGTTTGGCCTACTAGATTGATCTTTCTTGCAATGGGAGAAGTGCTTAGCTTTGGGTTCAATCTTGCGGTGTCCTTTCCCAGTGACAGTAGGGGCAGCAAGGCACGTATTGTATTGTTGCCATCGAGGATAACAAGATGAGTTTTTTATCATATTGCATGAATTTATCCCTCTACATCATGTCATCTTTCTTAAGGCATTACTCTGTTCTTATGAACTTAATACTCTAGATGCATGCTGGATAGCGGTCGATGTGTGGAGTAATAGTAGTAGATGCAGGCAGGAGTCGGTCTACTTGTCTCGGACGTGATGCCTATATACATGATCATACCTAGATATTCTCATAACTATGCTCAGTTCTGTCAATTGCTCAACAGTAATTTGTTCACCCACCGTAAAATACTTATGCTCTTGAGAGAAGCCACTAGTGAAACCTATGGCCCCCGGGTCTATCTTCATCATATTAATCTTCCAACACTTAGTTATTTCCTTTTCTTTTTTACTTTGCTTTTATTTTACTTTGCATCTTTATCATGAAAATACCAAAAATAGTATCTTATCATATCTATTAGATCTCACTCTCGTAAGTGACCTGTAGGGATTGACAACCCCTTATCGTGTTGGTTGCGAGGATGTATTTATTTTGTGTAGGTGCGAGGGACTCGCGTGTAGCCTCCTACTGGATTGATACCTTGGTTCTCAAAAACTGAGGGAAATACTTACGCTACTTTGCTGCATCACCCTTTCCTCTTCAAGGGAAAACCAACACAGTGCTCAAGAGGTAGCAGGGCATCATGATCATTCTTAAAACAACAACTTATATAATTCTTGTCATATGATCTCTTATGCTAGAGTCACAATTCAATCACAATTTCAAGTATGAATCGTAAACTTCATTGAAAACTAACAAACTATAATCTCAGTCATTGGAGCAATTGCAATTTATCATAACATAGGAAGGAGTCAATATATAAGAGCTTTTCAGTAAGTCCACATACTCAACTATCATATAGTTTTTCACAATTGCTAACACTCACGCAATACTTATGGGTATGGACTTTTAATCGGACAGAGAGAAAGGTAGGGGCTTATAGTTTTGCCTCCCAACATTTTACCTCAAGGGTAATGTCAACAATAATAGTTCATGAAAACTCGCATCCAATTAGCCATATATACCAGGATCTTTCCAACATGTTGTGCTTGCCAAAAGATAAAATGTAAAAAGGAATGGTGAGGAACACCAAGACTCTTTTGTAAGGTAAGAGATAAAAGTAAAAGATAGGCCCTTCGCAGAGGGAAGTAGAGGTTGTCATGCACTTTTATGGTTGGATGCACAAAATCTTAATGTGAAAGAATGTCACTTTATATTGCCACTTGTGATATGGACCTTTATTATGCAGTCTGTCGCTTTTATTTCTTCCATATCACACGATCGTATAAAGCTTATTTTCTCCCACACTAATAAGTCATACATATTTAGAGAGCAATTTTTATTGCTTGCACCACTAACAACTTACTTGGAGGATCTTACTCAATCCATAGGTAGGTATGGTGGACTCTCATGGCAAAACTGGTTTAAGGGTGTTTGGAAGCACAAGTAGTATCTCTACTTGGTGCAAAGAATTTGGCTAGCATAAGGGGGAAAGGCAAGCTCAATCATGTTGGATGATCCATGACAATATAATTTATCTCACATGTAAGAAAACATAACCCATTACGTTGTCTTCCTTGTCCAACGTCAACTCTTTAGCATGTCATATTTTAATGAGTGCTCACAATCATAAAAGATGTCCAAGATAGTGTATTTATATGTAAATATCTCTCTTTCTTTATTACTTCGTATTAATTTCAACGATGACCAAAACTATGTTTGTCAACTCTCAACAACTTTTATTCACCATACTTTTTATATGTGAGCTCATTACTCTCCATAAGATCCATATGATCTCTTTTATTTCTTTTTATTCTTTCTCTTTTCTTTTATTCACTCAAGATCATGGCAAAATAATCAAGCCCTTGACTCAACACTAATCTTTATTATATATAGCTCACGGACTCGATAACATAGAAGGATCATAAAGCAAAACTCACAACTAGATCATACTAAGAACTTTTATTCTACTAGATCAAAATATTATCAAAAGGATCGAACTAAGAAAAACGGTAAAGATAGAGATGTGATGGTGATACGATACCGGGGCACTCCCCCAAGCTTGGCAGTTGCCAAGGGGAGTGCACATACCCATGTGATTATGTCTCCTTTGTTGGTGAAGAAGTTGATGGTTTTGTTGATGGCGTAGGCTTGTCGTCCTTCTTCCACGGCATAGGCTCACCATCATAGAAGGACTGTAACATCCCAAATCTTCAATTTGGAATGTTATACACTAGATCATCATGGCATATCATATTTTATTGCATTTTGGTTGATCCTAGAAAATTCTACGCAACTCAAGGACCCTCGGAGAGAGTTGGGGATTTCTTTATTTTCATATTTGAGTTTTTCTCAAATTTTGAAAATAGGATCATTTGATTTGATTTATTTTATCTTCAATTATTTCTATTACAAAAATATGAGAGAGGGAATAAAATGACTTCCCAAAATAAAGAAACTATTGAGGATCTAATAAAAAAATCAAATAAGATTTTATTTTGGTTTTATTTTCTATTTTATTTGAATTTAGGAAAAACATTTTTCAAAATTGCATTTAGGCCCCAAATAAATGTTCATCCTGTGCGGATTGATTTTAGAAGCCGGGGAAAATTTATTTCGGGATTTTTGGAGTCTGTTTAGTATTCCTTTTATTTTTTTCTAAGCGTAATTATTTAAAAAAAAGTCCGAACCGACTCTGGGCCGTAACCGGCCAGGACTCCGCCTGGCCGGGCCTTTTTATAGCGCCGCCGAGGCCCGAGGCCAGCCCAGCCGCGCCCCGCCTCAAACCGTAACCCTAGGCCGCCGCCGCCGCCGCGCCGCCGCCTCCTCGCCGCGCCGCCTCCCCGCGCCACCGCCGCCCGCGCCGCCGCCGCCCGCTGCCGGACCGCCACCGCGCTGCCTCGCAGCCGTCGGAGGTAGCTTTTCTCGCCGCCATTTTTTTTGAAAACCGATCGGTTTTCCGTTGGTTTTGTTCGGTTTTTTAGTTTCGGTTTTTTTAAATAGATTGGTTTTTCTGGTTTATTTAATTAGCGAGCGTTCGCCCGTTCTTTCGTATTAACGAACGTTCGTCGTTTTCTTTTTCTCGGATTAAATCCGTGATTTTTCTGATCGTGATTCCTGATCCGATTTTCATTTTAGTCTAACTTTTCGCTTGTTTATCGGAATCAGGCGATTCAAGCGCTTGGAGTTTCGTCTCGAAACCCTCTTTCCATTTAACCAACTCAAACAAGTTTTTGCCACTGTAAAAAATTCCCTAGATCCAGAATAGTAAACGAGGCCTCTTTCTTTTGCCGTTTGTCTTTCGTTGCTTCATTCGATTTGATTCTTTTTGCCAACCGGAGTTCTTAAATTGAACTTTCTGGTTAGATCTCTTATTTGAGTTTTACCTGTGCATTAGTTGAGTACTTATTGTATGGTTGTTTGTTTGCGATAGAGTACCCGGAGTGCGCCGCTTGCTACTTCGAATCGCTAGGTTTTGCGGACCATCAGCAAGGCAAGTAACACTTTGATCATACTTCCAACTACCCAGTTTTTATTGCATTAGATCAACCCTCACACATTGCATGATTAGGATCCAATTAAATTGTGGGTATTGGGAAGTAGTAAATGAGGTAGAACCTATTACCTGTTTTATTATCAAACCTTTGGGAGTTACTTTTACGTTTGCTCATTATGCCATGCTATGCTAGTAGACGTGGATTGGGTGAGTGTATCCATGACAGATGTGAGATTGTTAATTTAATGGTTTACTTAAGGTGGCAACTTAAATACACATCTGGGTGGATTGAGGCACCTGGGTATTCCAGCGATTGCCTGTTTTTCTTTTGGACCGCCACCCAGGCTCAAAAGGATCATGAGATTATTCATGCTAGAAACTTCCATGTGCAGCCACAAGCTACTATGGGCTCTAGCATAGTTCAGTAGGTTGTGCGAACTCTTGCAGTGGTAGACTAGCAGATGTAGGGGAAAGTAGGTGTAACGGTCTACCCAATCGTAAGGTGCTAGCGCTTCTGAAAGACTATGTCTCGGTCATCCGTTTCTCAAACACCATGTAGTGCGAGAAATCAAACGGAGGCGATCGAGTCTTGTGGGGAAAAGTGCGCAAACCTCTGCAGAGTGTATAAACTAATCATGGTTAGCCGTGTCCCCGGTTATGGACATCTTGAGTATCTAGTACTTGGATTATCATGTGAATCTCATCATGTTACTCTAAAGTTAATTTGTTGGGTTTTGTTTAATGATGATGCTTAATTGGGATTGAGAATGCTGTCAACCATTCTCAATGTTTAACAACTACCATGACAGTTAAATAAAATGTATTCCTTCGCAGTAGGGAAAAATTGTCTTTACGCAAAATTGTAACCATAGAGCTTTCCACCAGCCAAATATGCATATAGTATAGCTTTATTTTTTCATTACTCTCTATGTGTTACTTTGCCAGCATATTCCATGTGCTGACTTGTTTTGGGCTGCAACGTTAATGTTGCAGACTTTTCAGACGACGATTGAGGTGCCTTTAGGTCGTGGTTCTATACTCAGTGATGCCGTTGGAGTTGATGGACTCTTGCTACGTCTTGAGCTTGCGTTGGTTTTCCCCGAAGAGGAAGGGATGATGCAACAGAGTAGCGTAAGTATTTCCCTCAGTTTTTGAGAACCAAGGTATCAATCCAGTAGGAGGCTACGCTCAAGTCCCTCGTACCTGCACAAAGCGATAGCTACTCGCAACCAACGCGATTAGGGGTTGTCAAGCCCTTCACGGTCACTTACGAGAGTGAGATCTGATAGATTGAATATTTTTGGTATTTTTGATATGAAGATGCAAAGTAAAAAGTAAAATAAAAGTAAATAGCAAAACAATATAAAAGTGATGGAGATTGATATAATGAGAATAGACCCGGGGGCCATAGGTTTCACTAGTGGCTTCTCTCAAGAGCATAAGTATTCTACGGTGGGTGAACAAATTATTGTTGAGCAATTGATAGAATTGAGCATAATTATGAGAATATCTAGGCATGATCATGTATATAGGCATCACGTCCGTGACAAGTAGATCGAAACAATTCTGCATCTACTACTATTACTCCACTCATCGACCGCTATCCAGCATGCATCTAGAGTATTAAGTTAAAAACAGAGTAACACCTTAAGCAAGATGACATGATGTAGAGAGATAAATTCATGCAATATGAAATAAACCCCATCTTGTTATCCTCAATGGCAACGATACAATATGTGCCTTGCTGCCCCTTCTGTCACTGGGTAAGGACACCGCAAGATCGAACCCAAAGCTAAGCACTTCTCCCATGGCAAGAACTACCAATCTAGATGGCCAAATCGAACGGATAATTCGAAGAGACTTGCAAAGATAACCAATCATGCATAAAAGAATTCAGAGAAGATTCAAATATTATTCATAGATAGACTTGATCATAAACCCACAATTCATCGGTCTCAACAAACACACCGCAAAAAGAAGATTACATCGAATAGATCTCCACAAGAGAGGGGGAGAACTTTGTATTGAGATTCAAAGAGAGAGAAGAAGCCATCTAGCTACTAACTATGGACCCGAAGGTCTGAGGTAAACTACTCACACTTCATCGGAGGGGCTAGGATGATGTAGAAGCCCTCCGTGACGACGGCCCTCTTCCGGCGGAGCTCCAAAACAGGCCCCAAGATGGGATCTCGTGGATACAGAAAGTTGCGACGGTGGAATTTGGTTTTTGGTATAGAGTGACAAGTATATATGAATGCCTCTGGCGGTGTACCCGGATATGCAATGAATCACGAGTGACAAGTATGAAATAATTATGACTCTATATACAACTCGATGATTACAACTCGATACTAAAACAAAGTATGACTCTATATTAATGCCTCCGGCGGTGTACCCGGATATGCAATGAATCGCGAGTGACAAGTATGAAAGAATTATGAATAGTGGCTTTGCCACAAATACTATGTCAACTACATGATCATGCTAAGCAATATGACAATGATGGATGTGTCATGATGAACTAGATGGTGGAAAGTTGCATGGCAATATATCTCGGAATGGCTATGGAAATGCCATAATAGGTAGATATGGTGGCTGTTCTGAGGAAGGTATATGGTAGGTGTATGATACCGGCGAAAGTTGCGCGGTATGAGAGAGGCTAGCAAAGGTGGAAGGGTGAGAGTGCGTATAATCCATGGACTCAACATTAGTCATAAAGAACTCATATACTTATTGCAAAAATTTAGAAGTTATCAAAGCAAAGTATTACGCGCATGCTCCTAGGGGGATAGATTGGTAGGAAAAGACCATCGCTCGTCCCCGACCGCCACTCATAAGGAAGACAATCAATAAATAAATCATGCTCCGACTTCATCACATAACGGTTCACCATACGTGCATGCTACGGGAATCACAAACTTCAACACAAGTATTCTTTAAATTCACAACTACTCAACTAGCATGACTTTAATATTATCACCTCCATATCTCAAAACAATTATCATGCTTCAATCTTTTCTTAGTATTCAACACACTAAAAAGAAAGTTTCACAAATCTTGAATACCAAGCATATTATTATTAGGAAAATTACCATGCTATTAAGAGACTCTCAAATTAATTTAAGTGAAGCATGAGAGAACAATGGTTTCTTTAAAACGAATCCACCACCGTGCTCTAAAAGATCTAAGTGAAGCACATAGAGCAAAATTATCTAGCTCAAAAGATATAAGTGAAGCACATAGAGAAAAATTATCTAGCTCAAAAGATATAAGTGAAGCACATAGAGTAAAATTATCTAGCTCAAAATATATAAGTGAAGCACATAGAGCAAAATTATCTAGCTCAAAAGATATAAGTGAAGCACATAGAGTATTCTATCAAGTTTTAATTCATGTATGGCACTCTCAAAAGGTGTGTACAGCAAGGATGATTGTGGCATACTAACAAACAAAGACACAAATAATAGAAGATGCTCCAAGCAAAACACGTATCATGTTGGTGAATAAAAATATAGCTCTAAGTAAATTACCGATGGAAGTGGACGAAAGAGGGGATGCCTTCCGGGGCATCCCCAAGCTTTGAATTTTTGGTGTCCTTGGATTATCTTGGGGGTGCCATGGGCATCCCCAAGATTAGGCTCTTGCCACTCCTTGTTCCATGATCCATCAAAAGAATTCACCCAAAACTTGAAAATTCACAACACAAAACTCAAAATAGAAAACTCGTGAGCTCTGTTAGCGAAAGAAAACAAAAGACCACTTCATTGTACTGTAATGAACTCATTCTTTATTTATATTGGTGTTAAACCTACTGTATTGCAACTTCTCTATGGATTATAAACTATTTTACTAGCCATAGATTCATGAAAATAAGCAAACAACACACGAAAAACAGAATCTGTCAAAAACAGAACAGTCTGTAGTAATCTGTGGCTAGCGCGAGATCTGGAACCCCAAAAATTCTAAAATAAATTGCTGGACGTGAGGAATTTATCTATTAATCGTCTGCAAAAATAATTAACTAAATATCACTCATCAAATAAAAATGACATCAGTTCTCGTGAGCACTAAAGTTTCTGTTTTTTACAGCAAGTTCAGCAAGACTTTCCCCAAGTCCTCCCAACGGTTCTACTTGGCACAAACACTAATTAAACAAAAAAACACAACCAAAAAAGAGGCTAAATAATTTATTTATTACTAAACAGGAGAAAAAAAATCAAGGAATAAAAATAAAATTAGGTTGCCTCCCAACAAGCGCTATCGTTTAACGCCCCTAGCTAGGCATAACGAGCAAGAATAGATCTAGGTATTGCCATCTTTGGTAGGCAATCCATAAGTGGCTCTCATGATAGTTTCATATGGAAATTTTATTTTCTTTCTTGGAAAGTGTTCCATGCCCTTTTTTAATGGAAATTGAAATCTAATATTCCCTTCCTTCATATCAATAATCGCACCAACCGTTCTAAGGAAAGGTCTACCAAGAATAATAGGGCAAGAAGGATTGCAATCTATATCAAGAACAATGAAATCTACGGGCACATAATTCCTATTTGCAACAATAAGAACATCATTAATTCTTCCCATAGGTTTCTTAATAGTGGAATCCGCAAGATGCAAGTTTGGAGAGCAATCATCAAAATTACGGAAATCTAGTAAATCACACAAAGTCTTGGGAATAGTAGAAACACTAGCACCCAAATCACACAAAGCATAAAACTCATGATCTTTAATTTTAATTTTAATAGTTGGTTCCCACTTATCATTGAGTTTTCTAGGGATAAAAACTTTCAACTCAAGTCTTTCTTCATAAGATTACATCAAGGCATCAACAATATGTTCGGTGAAGGCTTTATTTCGACTATAAGCATGTGGAGAATTTAGCATGGATTGTAACAAGGAAATACAATAAATCAAAGAGCAACTTTCATAATTAAATTCCTAGAAATCCAATATAGTGGGTTTAGCAACATCTAGATTTTTATTTCTTTCAATCCCACTTTCATCAATTTCATCATTAAGATATAAATACTCCGAATTTTTAGAACGCCTTCTAGGTAAAGGAAGATCATATTCAGTTTCATCAAGATTCATATTGCAAAATAAAGATTTAATTGAGACACATCAATAAATTTTAGATCTTCATCTTGATTTTCATAGGTATTTGGTTTAGCGGCCATCTTATTGACTAAGGTGGCTTGCATATCCGAAATTTCAGCAGTCATCTTCTCTAGACGAGCAATCTGGGATCTTATACCCTCAAATTCTTTGGACATATCATCAAGCTCTTTATTCATATAACTCATAAAACTTTTTTGTTCCTTCAAACTCATTTCTAAAGAAATTATTATGCTCAAATTACAAAACCATAAACTTCCTAACATTGTTTTCGATTTCCTCCAACCTTTTAAGGTGAAGATCACCAAATCCTGGTTGAGCCATCGCGATAAACAAGCAATCTAACACACGAGCAAACAAAAAGGCAAATAGAGAGGGAGGATAGAGAGAGAGGGAGAATAAAACGGCAAGGGTGAATTGGGGGGAGAGGAAAACGAGAGGCAAATGGCAAATAATGTAATGCGAGAGATAGGGATTGTGATGGGTACTTGGTATATTGAATTTTTGCGTAGACTCCCCGGCAACGGCGCCAGAAATCCTTCTTGCTACGTCTTGAGCTTGCGTTGGTTTTCCCCGAAGAGGAAGGGATGATGCAGCAGAGTAGCGTAAGTATTTCCCTCGGTTTTTGAGAACCAAGGTATCAATCCAGTAGGAGCCCACGCTCAAGTCCCTCGTACCTGCACAAAGCGATAGCTACTCGCAACCAACGCGATTAGGGGTTGTCAAGCCCTTCACGGTCACTTACGAGAGTGAGATCTGATAGATAGAATATTTTTGGTATTTTTGATATAAAGATGCAAAGTAAAAAGTAAAAGCAAAGTAAATAGCAAAACAATATAAAAGTGATGGAGATTGATATAATGAGAATAGACCCGGGGGCCATAGGTTTCACTAGTGGCTTCTCTCAAGAGCATAAGTATTCTACGGTGGGTGAACAAATTACTGTTGAGCAATTGATAGAATTGAGCATAATTATGAGAATATCTAGGCATGATCATGTATATAGGCATCACGTCCGTGAAAAGTAGATCGAAACGATTCTGCATCTACTACTATTACTCCACTCATCGACCGCTATCCAGCATGCATCTAGAGTATTAAGTTAAAAACAGAGTAACGCCTTAAGCAAGATGACATGATGTAGAGAGATAAATTCATGCAATATGAAATAAACCCCATCTTGTTATCCTCGATGGCAATGATACAATACGTGCCTTGCTGCCCCTTCTGTCACTGGGTAAGGACACCGCAAGATCGAACCCAAAGCTAAGCACTTCTCCCATGGCAAGAACTACCAATCTAGTTGGCCAAACCAAACGGATAATTCGAATAGACTTGCAAAGATAACCAATCATGCATAAAAGAATTCAGAGAAGATTCAAATATTATTCATAGATAGACTTGATCATAAGCCCACAATTCATCGGTCTCAACAAACACACCGCAAAAAGAAGATTACATCGAATAGATCTCCACAAGAGAGGGGGAGAACTTTGTATTGAGATTCAAAGAGAGAGAATAAGCCATCTAGCTACTAACTATGGACCCGAAGGTCTGAGTTAAACTACTCACACTTCCTCGGAGGGGCTAGGATGATGTAGAAGTCCTCCGTGATGACGGCCTTCTTCCGGCGGAGCTTCCGAACATGCCCCAAGATGGGATCTCGTGGATACAGAAAGTTGCGGTAGTGGAATTAGGTTTTTGGCTCTTGTTCTGATCGTTTGGGGGTACATGTGTATATATAGGAGGAAGGAGTACGTCGGTGGAGCACCGAGGGGCCCACGAGGCAGGGGGCGCGCCTTAGGGGGGCGCCCCCACCCTCGTGACCACCTCTTTGATCCCTTGCAATAGGGTCCAAGTCTCCTGGATCACGTTCGGTGAGAAAATCACGTTTCCAAAGATTTTATTCCGTTTGGACTCCGTTTGATATTCTGTTTATCCGAAACACTGAAATAGGCAAAAAACAGCAATTTTGGGCTGGGCCTCCGGTTAATAGGTTAGTCCCAAAAATAATATAAAAGTGGAAAATAAAGCCCAATATAGTCCAAAACAGTAGATAATATAGCATGGAGCAATCAAAAATTATAGATACGTTGGAGACGTATCAACTCACTTATCTTCCAAGCCTTCCGTTGTTATAGTTATTAGATGGCCTTAAGCCATATTTATTGTAATAAGTTCTCTTTTGAGACACTCGATGTAATAAGTGTGTGATTTCTACTCTGTTATAAATCCTTCAAGTACTATGTGGTGTCAGCATTACTGATCCAGGGATGACACCTGAGCACAAAGATTGGACTGTTTGAGGTCTGGTCGCTGCAAGATGGTATCAGAGCACACGCTGACTGTAGGACACGACCACTAAGCTAAAAGACCTAGATCACCACTCACTCTCTTCTCTTTCTGACTTGTCATCTTTTCTACTCTTTTAGGATGGCGGATGCAAGGAACAAGTTCACACAACCGGATGAAGATACACCCTTTGGACGCCACTTGAAGGAAGTCACTAGATACCTGAACATAGGAGTACGAAGCTTCACCGGAACCTACAACGCCACTCTACCTGAAGAAGAGTGCTGGATGATTCAAGTTCAAGTTCCAGGAAGGAAGTTCATGCCAGTCACTGAGCCCATAGAGTTTTCCTTTGATGCACCAACCTGGAGTCTAGGAAAGAGCATGGCATCTCACATCGCCATGGGACGCATTGGAGAAGTTTACCGCAATGATCTCAAGGATACTATCTACCAGATTTGTGGGCGCCAAGATGAGCACTGGGAGATGATCAGCACCAGGAAGGATAGATCAGTTGCAGCTTTTATCCAGGAGTTAAACCAACACATTCGACGTCAGGAGAACCAGATGTGCGCCGACATGATAGATCTGAAGAAGGCGAGGACAAGAATCACGGAACTAGAGGAAGAACTCAAGGCTACATGTGAATATTATGAAGAGGAAATAGAAGTACTAGTGGAAAAGAATGCCGACCTAACAATGAAGATCGGAATATTTATGGGAGGCCCTACACCAGTAGAGGAATACGAAGAACCCAAGGAGATTCGCCCGGAAGACTACATCATCATCGATGACACCGACTCGGATCCAGATGATAGCGATGATGACTATGTGGATGAAGCTGGAGCAGATATCATGGAATCTGCAACCGAAGAATATTTCTAGTAGACCACCCCATCAGTAGTAGTAGTCCACCATGTAAATATAGTAGTCCGAGCACTTTTGCGATAGTTCGATCGATTGTATGCCCTTGTTTGATTGATTGAATGAAGTGAATTGTTTGCTTTTGCCTCATGTGCATATGGGTAGTGTTTTCTCTCTAGACCCCTCTCTATTCTTTCATCTCATCTTTTCTACACCCTCCGATGCCTCCGAGACGTGACCTCGGATTTACCTTTCCATCGGAGCTCACCCAGTTGATACAGCAGTAGAACACGTTGATGTAGTTGCTAGTCCAGAATTAGGGGAACAACAACAACAACCCACCACCACCACCACCACCTGTTGATCACTTAGCCCGTTTTCTTAGGCTGAATCCGCTGGTGTTTTCCAGTAGCACCGAGCCGATAGTAGCAGATGATTGGCTCCGCAAGACAGCTAGAGAATTGACCACAGCAGGATGCACAGATGCAGAAAAGGTGAAGTTTGCCACACATTAGCTGGAAGGACCCGCCACATCATGGTGGGAGAATTTCACAGCCACTTTCCCTGTCGACACTGTCACGTGGGACCAGTTTCAGCAGGCTTTTTGTACTGCCCATGTTTCAACAGGAGCTATGGCCATGAAGAAGCAAGAGTTTCGCAACTTGCGCCAAGGAGGACGGATAGTTGGCCGGTATGTGGAGGACTTTAGTAAGCTAGCACATTATGCCCCAGATGACGTTGCTACGGATGCAGCTAAGCAGGAGAAGTTTCTGGAAGGACTGAATGATGAGTTGAGCATGCAGTTGATGGTAGCAACCTTCAACAACTACCAGGAGTTGGTAGATCGTGCTCTCATGATTGAAGGGAAGTAGCAGCAGATTGAGAATCGCAAGAGGAAGTATGGACAAGGGAAGTACAATTCAGGAGCTCAGCAGAAGCCACGTTTTACCCCTAGACCGGGAGGACATTTTCAGCATACCCATGGAGGAGGTAGCTCGCACAACCACAATGGCACCAAGAATGGTAATGGGAATGGAGGAAGCAATGGCCAGAACCACACCAACCCATCAACCCCAGCCAAGAGATACCTGAGCCAAGTCACTTGTTTCAAGTGCCAGAAGACCGGACATTATGCCAACGAATGTCCTGAATCCCAGAATGGGAATGGCAATGGAAGCTCTGGGAAGAAGCCGAACCCTTTCAATAGGGGACAAGTGAACCACGTTAATGTGGAGGAGGTTGAAGAGCAGCCGGATGCAGTAGTCGGTAAGTTTTTGGTAAAGTCATTTACCGCACTTGTTCTTTTTGATACTGGTGCATCGCATTCATACATATCAAGGGGATTTGTGGATAAGCATAACCTTCCCACCAAAGTTCTTAGAACACCTATGTTAGTAAGCTCACCAGGAGCGGAGTATATGGCTAGCCAAGGATGTTTTCAAGTGCCATTGAGTATAGGTAGGCATGTGTTTCCCGCGGATTTAATCATTTTGGAATCACAAGGTTTGGATGTAATTCTGGGTATGGATTGGCTGTCGATGTATGGAGGAAACATCGATTGCGCCAGTAAGTCAATTTTGCTCACCACCCTAGAAGGAAGAAGGATCAAGTATGTATCCCGGCATGTGCCAAAGAGGAATCAGGTAAATTGTTTAACATGAGTTGTGCAGGAGGAAGTACCAGTGGTGAAGGATTTCCCGGATGTATTTCCAGAAGAATTGCCAGGCATGCCACCAGATAGAGATATTGAGTTTTTGATTGAGCTTTTGCCAGGCACAGGGCCAATATCAAAGAGACCATATAGGATGCCCGCAAAGGATTTGGTGGAGATTAAGAAGCAGATTAATGAGTTACTGGATAAAGGATATATTCGCCCAAGTTCTTCGCCTTGGGGATCGCCAGTACTTCTAGTGGAGAAGAAGGATGGATCGTTAAGGATGGTTGTTGATTATCGAGGATTGAATGAAGTAACCATCAAGAACAAGTACCCACTACTGATGATCAATGATTTGTTTGATCGATTGCAAGGAGCTAAGGTATTCTCCAAGATCGATCTGCGATCAGGATACCATCAGTTGAAGATTCGAGAACAGGATATACCTAAGACGACTTTTACCACCAGGTATGGGCTGTACGAGTATACCGTTATGTCATTTGGTCTGACTAACGCACCTACATATTTTATGAACATGATGAACAAAGTATTCATGGAGTTTTTGGATAAGTTCGTCGTGGTGTTCAATGATGATATCCTGGTTTAGTCGAAAAATGAAGAGGAGCATAAGGAGCATTTGCGTTTGGTACTTGGTAAACTCAGAGAACATCAATTATATGCCAAATTTAGCAAATGTGAGTTTTGGTTGAAGGAAGTTGGATTTCTCGGACACGTTATATCTGGAGAAGTTATAGCAGTAGATCCCTCTAAGGTTGATACCATGACAAATTGGGAAGCCCCAACAACAGTTGGAGAGATCCGGAGTTTTCTTGGACTTGCAGGATACTACCGGAGATTCATTGAGAATTTCTCAAAGATTGCGAAGCCTATGACGGAGTTGATGAAAAAGGATACTAAGTTCATATGGACTGAGGAATGTGAGGCTAGTTTCCAGGAGCTGAAGAAACGTTTGGTTACATCACCTGTGCTGATTTTGCCAGATCAGACCAAGGATTATGAGGTGTATTGCGACGCTTCACGTCGAGGACTTGGAGCGATAGACACAACACTCCGGTTAAACAAGATAGAGAAGGAATAAGAAGCAACTTATTTTGTCAAAGAAGCAACTTAGTTTTACCTCTTCTCTTTCTCTTCCGTTTTCCCTCCGGTGCCATCCTAGATCTCGGGACGAGATCCTCTCGTAGTGGTGGAGTGTTGTAACGCCCCAAGACCGGAGCTTCAGATACTTTCCTTGGGTTCCGAGTTTCGTTGGTGTTTTGTTTGGTTCGTTGCATTCATCATTGCATCATGTGCATTGCATCATGTCATCATGCAACCCGTTTTAAAAACTCAACTAAATTAAATGGCATGGATCTCCGATTCCATTTAAATCGAGGGAAGAGTGACTTCTCTTTATAACATATCCTCCCGATAGTAGGGAGCTATATTCAATATTTCTTTAACTTTAAATTCACCATAACACACTTGCATAATATCCCAATGCCTTTGTTATCTTAAGTCTTGGACTCCAACCTTGTCATGTATTCGTTCATCTTATTCCGGTGCCCCACCAAAAATCCGAACATGTACCACTACGTCCGGAGGCATCGGATCCGTCAAGTTCCACTACCACCGTGAACAACTACCGTCGCCGAGATCACGAGAACCTCTACTTCCTCCTCAAAACGTGAACGACTACCGTCGACCCCAAGTGACTCGGATTCATCAAGTCCTTCTACGAAAACATGTACCACTACCGTCGCGAGTACCTCTACCGTCGTCGTGTACCCCCTACTTCCACCACGTCACGAGAACGTATACTTACTCTACTTGGCACCGAACGAGAACCGTTCCGTTTGCATGCTTTGAAGGTATAACCTCGAGACGACGCCCGTGAACGAATGAATGCATGCTGTATGAGATGCACACTTGTTTTGCCTCGAGTCTGAACTATCGGTGCACATTGCCCCTCTTTTGCGTGCCACCGACATGTGGGAACTAGGTATCCGAGATCACCCCACCATTCTTGCATGACACGCTCCTGTCACTTTCTTTGCACCGATGTCTCAATCGAGTTTCCGCAAACGGAACGTTGCCATGGCACCGTTTCCGTTATCGTCGCTGTGGCACCCTTTCTTTCCGCTACGATGACAAATGCCTCATATCTTTTCATGTCAACATTTTCTTAAAATTGCATAAACTTGCTCATGTCATCCGCATCATGATAACAACTTCAAGATTGGTTAAAATTGTTGTTTGCTTTAAATTGCTAAATACATATGGGGATTTTCCGGACTTGTCGTTTTGTTGTTCCGGCCTCTTTTAAACTTGCCTAGATAGATGATTTCATTATGCTTCACCTCTTGACATGTTTTAACAACATTTAATATTGTTGGGTACATAAACGAGATCAAACTAAATAACTTGAATTTGGTCAATATGCAACGGAGTTGCATATTGAGATCCACTTAATTTGTAGGATTGTTTGTGCACTTTGCCATGCCATGCATATTTAAACTGGACATGCATCATACTTGCTTGTGCATCATGCCATGATTATGTGGTGGTTGTTTACTATGTTGTTTGTTTTTCTTTCCGGTGTACTTCTTCTCGGTAATCCGGTAACATCGTGTTTGTGAGGATCCGTTGGCTACGTCTGTTTGTCTTCTTCATGGACTCGTTCTTCTTCCTTGCGGGATCTCAGGCAAGATGACCATACCCTCGAAATCACTTCTATCTTTGCTTGCTAGATGCTCGCTCTTTTGCTATGCCTATGCCGCGATACCTACCACTTGCTTATCATGCCTCCTATATTGTTGAGCCAAGCCTCTAACCCACCATGTCCTAGCAAACCGTTGTTTGGCTATGTTACCGCTTTGCTCAGCCCCTCTTATAGCGTTGTTAGTTGCAGGTGAAGATTGGAGCTTGTTCCATGTTTGGAACATGGTTATTTTGTTGGGATATCACAATATCTCTTATTTAATTAATGCATCTATATACTTGGTAAAGGGTGGAAGGCTCGGCCTTATGCCTGGTGTTTTGTTCCACTCTTGCTGCCCTAGTTTCCGTCATATCGGTGTTATGTTCCCGGATTTTGCGTTCCTTATGTGGTTGGGTTATAATGGGAACCCCTTCACAGTTCGCCTTGAATAAAACTCCTCCAGCAATGCCCAACATTGGTTTTACCATTCGCCACCTAGCCTTTTCTTTCCCTTGGGTTCTGCAGACTCAAGGGTCATCTTTATTTAAACCTCGGGCCAGTGCTCCTCTGAGTGTTGGTCCAAACTAGAGCCCTATGCAGCGCCCCCTCGGGGAAACTCGAGGTTTGGTTTTAGTTGTACGGACTGCTCATCTGAGTGTGCCCTAAGAATGAGATATGTGCAGCTCCTATCGGGATTTGTCGGCACATTCGGGCGGTGTTGCTGGATTTGTTTTAACTTGTCGAAGTTGTCTTGTAGAACCGGGATACCGAGTCTGATCGGAATGTCTCGGGAGAAGGTATATCCTTCATTGACCGTGAGAGCTTGTCATCGGCTAAGTTGGGACTCCCCTGCAGGGATTTGAACTTTCGAAAGCCGTGCCCGCGATTATGGGCAGATGGGAATTTGTTAATGTCCGGTTGTAGAAAACCTGAAGTTGACCTTAATTAAAATACATCAACTGCGTGTGTAACCGTGATGGTCTCTTTCCGGCAGAGTCCGGGAATGTGACGCCCGGATAATTAAGCTACAGTGAACCTCTGCTAATGATGCCACGTCACCTCAGTTACTGCTGCTAATCCCTCGTTAGTTCAAAAACCGGTTCAAAATTCAAATTCCAAATATGGCATACAATAAAAGTTTTCAAACATCGAAACAAAAATGTTTGGGGTGAACCAATTATTGCATAGATAATTTTGGTGGAGAAACCAAACCTTGATAAAATGTTTAAGGGCTCTAAAATAATTAAAACAATAGTGAAAACAATTAAACAAATGCCTATTGAATTTTATAAAAATATTAAAACTATTTTATTATGGGTCAAGATTTAATCTAACAGTAGATTGTTTATAAATACAAATTTAGGTACTAGTTATAATTTTGTAAATCTAAAAATAAAAGAAACTAGAAATAAAACAGTACAAGGAAATAAATAAAAGAAAAGATAAAAAGGGGAAAACAAAAGAAAAAGAAAAGAAAGAGAAAGCCCCCCCTCCCTGGGCCGTGGCCCAACTGGGCCAACCCCAGGCCCAGCCGGCCGGCCCGCTACCTCCCCTCCATAACCCCCACCAGGAGGAAACCCTAACCCCACCCCGTCACCCACTCCCCCACTCGCCCCCTCCCCCCAGTCGCTCTCCCCCCTCCTCCCCGATCCAGATCGGATCGAGGGGAACGCCCCCCACGCCGTGCCCTTCGCCGTCGCCGCCTGGACCGCGCCTCCGCCTCGACCTCCCCGTCGCCGGACCCCCCCCCCCCAACTCACCCACTCCTCCCGCGATCCCCCCACGCCTCTCGCTTCTCCTCCTCCCCGATCCAGATCGGGATCGGGGGAACGCACCCACGGCCGCGACGAGCCCGACGCGCCCCCGCCGCTCAACGCCGACGCCGGTGCTGTCCCTCGCCGCAGCCGCTCGTCTCCCCGTCGCCCGACCGTCCTCGACCTCCTCTCCGAACGGCCTCAACGACGCGCCATCGACCCCGTCGCCTCGCCGCACTCGTCCCCGACGACCCGGACACCGCCCCTTCGTCGTCCTCCTCCCCGAGCACCGCTGCATAGACCCCACGGCCCCGTGGTGAGGCCCCGGCATCTCCTCCTTCTCTCCTGCTCCGGCCACTTCGGCCATGGCCTCGCTCACCGACGCCCGCACGCGCGCCGGCCGCCCTGGCCGCGCCCGCGCCCCCTGCCTGCGCCCGTGCCCCACCTCGTTCGGACACGCCCGCTCGGCTCCCTCCGCGTCCGCTCCACCGGGCAGCCCTGCTGCTGCTGCCCCGCTGCGTGCGCCGCGCATCCGCGTCGTTCCGCCGCTGCATCACCGTGCGGCCCCGCAATGACCCGCAGCACCACCGCGCGTGCACCACCCCGCGCGTCGCGCCTGGGCCGGCACCCCGCTGGCGCCCCGTGACGCGCCTCACGTCGGCGAGCCTGCCCCGGCTCCCCTGCAGTTGCTCCGACCACCGCCTTCGTTCACTGGCGTTGCTGCTCCTCGCCCGCGGCCCCTTGCTCGCCGGCCGGCGCGTACCCGACCCTACAGTGGCCGTTGCCGCGGCCCTGGGCGTGCGCCCGTGTGGTCTGGGCAGTGCACACGCCCAGCGCCTGCTTACCCGTGCGCCCGTTAGGCCCCCTGGGCATATGACATGGGGGGCCCACCCTGAGAACGTTTTACAAAAAAAAAGAATTAAAAAAATAAATAATAAGTAAAAATAAATAAATAAATAGGTAATAATTAATTAACTAATTAATTAATTAATTAAGTTAATCAATCATGTTTAATTAATCTAATTAACTAGTTAGTTTAATTAAATAGTAATTAGATTAGTTAAACCCTAATTAGAGTAAACAGAGTATGACATGCGGGACCCACACGTCAGATTGACTCAGTCAACTCCCTATTGACTGCTGACGTCATGCTGACGTCAGCGTGCACTGTTCTGGATAATGTTGGATTTAAATAATTAAATAAATCCTAAAAATGAATTAAATCTTTTAAACTTAATATAAAATAAACCGTAGTTCGGATGGAAAAACTTTGTACATGAAAGTTGCTCAGAACGACGAGACGAAACCGGATACGCAGCCCGTTCGTCCGCCACGCATCCCTAACCTATCGAACTCGCAACTTTCCCCTCCGGTTCACCGGTCCGAAAACGCGAAACACCGGGGATAATTTCCCGGATGTTTCCCCCCCTTCACCGGTATCACCTTGTACCGCGTTAGGGCACACCTAGCATCACGCTTTGTCATGTCATGCATCGTTATGCATCTGTTTGCATTATATTCATTGTCTCTTCCCCCCTCTTCTTCCGCTAGACACCGAGACCGACGCCGCTGCTACCCAGTGCGACTACGGTGTTGACGACCCCTCTGTCTTGCCGGAGCAACCAGGCAAGCCCCCCCTTTGATCACCAGATATCGCCTACTCTTCTCTATACTGCTTGCATTAGAGTAGTGTAGCATGTTACTGCTTCCCGTTAATCCTAACCTGATGCATAGCCTGTCCTTGCTACTACTGTTGTTACCTTTACCTGCAATCCTAATGCTTAGTATAGGATGCTAGTTTATCATCAGTGGCCCTACATCCTTGTCCGTCTGCCATGCTATACTATCGGGCCGTGATCACTCGGGAGTTGATCACGGGTATATACTTTATACTTTATACATGATACATGTGGTGACTAAAGACGGGTCGGCTTGAGGAGCACCCGCGAGTGGATCTTTGAGGCGGAGCGATAGGGCAGGTTCCGAACACCTAGGAGAGAGGTGGGCCTGGCCCTGGTCGACGTTCGCGGATACTTAACACGCTTAACGAGATCTGGGTATTTGATCTGAGTTTGGCCATTTGGTCTATACGCACTAACCATCTACGCGGGAGTAGTTATGGGTATCCCGGCGTCGTGGTACCAGCCGAAGCCTTCGTGACGTCAGCGACTGAGTGGCGCGCGCCGGATTGGAACGTAAGCCTGCTCTTGTATTAAGGGGGCTAGTTCTGCTTCCGGCCGCGTACGCAACGTGCAAGTGTGCTAAGGGCGATGGGCCCAGACCCCTGTGCGCTTAGGTTTAGACCGGCGTGCTGACCTCTCTGTTGTGCCTAGGTGGGGCTGCGACGTGTTGATCTTCCGAGGCCGGGCATGACCCAGGAAAGTGTGTCCGGCCAAATGGGATCGAGCGTGTTGGGGTATGTGGTGCACCCCTGCAGGGAAGTTAATCTATTCGAATAGCCGTGATCTTCGGTAACAGGACGACTTGGAGTTGTATCTTGACCTTATGACAACTAGAACCGGATACTTAATAAAACACACCCTTCCAAGTGCCAGATACAACCGGCGGTCGCTCTCTCACAGGGCGACGAGGGGAGGATCATCGGTTAGGGTTATGCTATGCGATGCTACTTGGAGGACTTCAGTCTACTCTCTTCTACATGCTGCAAGACGGAGGCTGCCAGAAGCGTAGTCTTCGAAAGGATTAGCTATCCCCCCTCTTATTCTGGCTTTCTGCAGTTCAGTCCACCGATATGGCCCTTTACACATTTACCCATGCATATGTAGTGTAGCTTCTTGCTTGCGAGTACTTTGGATGAGTACTCACGGTTGCTTTCTCCTTCTTCCCCTCTATCCCTTCTACCTGGTTGTCGCAACCAGATATTGGAGCCCAGGATCCAGACGCCACCGTCGACGACGACTCCTACTACACCGGAGGTGCCTACTACTACGTGATGCCCGCTGACGACGACCAGGAGTAGTTAGGAGGAACCCAGGCAGGAGGCCTGCGCCTCTTTCGATCTGTATCCCAGTTTGTGCTAGCCTTCTTAAGGCAAACTTGTTTGACTTATGTCTGTACTCAGATATTGTTGCTTCCGCTGACTCGTCTATGATCGAGCTCTTGTATTCGAGCCCTCGAGGCCCCTGGCTTGTAATATGATGCTTGTATGACTTATTTTATTTGTAGAGTTGTGTTGTGATATCTTCCCGTGAGTCCCTAATCTTGATCGTACACGTTTGCGTGTATGATTAGTGTATTATTGAATCGGGGGCGTCACAGGGAAGTGAACACGGTGTTGGAGTAATGCTTGACGTAGGTTGTTCTAGGATCACTTCTTGATCATAGTGTTCGACCGTGCTTTTGCCTTCTCTTCTCGCTCTCTTTTGCGAATAGGTTAGCCACCATATATGCTAGTCGCTTGCTGCAGCTCCACGTCATACCTTTTACCCTTCCTATAAGCTTAAATAGTCTTGATCGCGAGGGTGTGAGATTGCTGAGTCCCCGTGACTCATAGATACTTCCAAAACCAGTTTGCAGGTGTCGTTGAACCGTGCAGATGACGCAACCAAGCTCAAGGAGGAGCTCGATGAAGATCTTGTCCTTTATGTTGTTTCGTTCTAGTTGATCAGTAGTGGAGCCCAGTTGGGGTCGATCGGGGATCTGTGTAGCATTTGGGGTAGTCTTCTTTTATTTTGGGTTCCGTAGTCGGACCTTGATTGTAACTGGTTGATGTAATGCTTTATTCATGTAATTGTGTGAAGTGGCGATTGTAAGCCAACTATGTATCTTTTCCCTTATGTATTACATGGGTTGTGTGAAGATTACCTCACTTGCGACATTACTTTCAATGCGGTTATGCCTCTAAGTCATTCTTCGACACGTGAGAGATATCTCATTGGAAACCATTGTGAGGTGTACACGGATCACAAGAGTTTGAAGTATATTTTCACGCAGAAGGAGTTGAATCTCAGACAAAGGAGATGGTTGGAGCTCATTAAGGATTATGATATGAGATTGCATTATCACCCCGGGAAGGCTAACGTAGTAGCCGACGTGTTGAGCCGTAAAAGCCATGTCAACACCTTAATGACGGGAGATTTACCAAGGGAGTTAGCTGAAAATCTTCGTGAGCTATGTTTGGAGATAGTTCCGAGAGGCTATGTAGTAGCATTGGAGATTCAGTCTACTTTGATGGATAAGATCAGAGAATCCTAGAAGACCGACAAGGAGATTGCTTCTATTAAGGAGAAAATGAGCAAAGAAAAGGCTAAGGGATTTCGTGAGGATGAGCACGATACCTTATGGTTTGAAGACCGTGTTTATGTGCCTAATGATTCAGAGATCAGGAAGTTAATTCTGCAAGAGGCCCATGATTCACCATATTCGATTCACCCAGCAAATACCAAGATGTATTTGGATTTGAAGGATACTTTCTGGTGGACCGGAATGAAGAAGGATATTGCGGAGTATGTAGCAGTTTGTGATGTATGTCAGAGAGTAAAGGGAGAGCATCAGAAGCCATCAGGATTGCTACAGCCATTGCCGATACCCGAATGGAAGTGGGATAAGTTAGGCATGGATTTTATCACAGGATTGCCTAGAACTCGTTCAGGCTATGACTCGATTTGGGTTGTAGTCGATCGTTTAACAAAGGTAGCACATTTCATCCCAGTGAAGACTACCTATACCAGTGCAAAGTTGGCAAAGATATACATGACCAGAATCGTATGTCTGCATGGAGTTCCAAGGAGCATTGTATCAGATAGAGGAACCCAGTTTACCTCAAAGTTCTGGAATCAGTTGCATGAAACTTTGGGTACCAGGCTAGAGTTCAGTACAGCTTTCCATCCGCAGACAGATGGACAGACCGAGAGAGTCAATCAGATTTTGGAGGATATGCTGAGAGCTTGTGCGCTAGATTACGGATCTAGTTGGGACGAGAATTTGCCATATGCAGAGTTCTCTTATAACAGCAGTTATCAATCCAGTTTGAAGATGGCCCCTTTCGAAGCCTTGTACAGAAGGAGGTGCAGGACCCCATTGTCGTGGGATGAAGTTGGAGACCGCCAGTTGTTTGGACCGGATCTGATTAAGGAGTCGGAACAGAAAGTGAAATTGATTCGCGATAGGCTCAAGGTAGCTCAATCTAGGCAGAAGAGCTACGTAGATTCTAAACGCAAGGAGACAGTTTACGAAGTTGGAGACCGAGTTTATCTTCGAGTATCACCACTTCGAGGAGTTAAGCGCTTTGGAGTTAAGGGAAAGTTAGCGCCATGTTTTGTAGGCCCATACAAAGTTATGGAGCGTATGGGAGAAGTAGCCTATAAGTTGGAATTGCCCGAAGGATTGTCAGGAGTTCACGACGTATTCCACGTTTCCCAGTTGAAGAAGTGCCATGCAGAGATGGATGATATACCGCTGAGAGATACAGTGCCGCTGGAAGTGATTCAGTTGGACAGTGATTTGACCTATGAGGAGAAACCAGTTAAGATTCTAGAGTATGCCAGTCGAGTCACCCGCAGCAAGGTCATCAAGTTTTGCAAAGTTCAGTGGAGCCACCACACAGAGGATGAAGCCACCTGGGAGCGAGAGGAAGAATTGCTGAAGGACAACCCTCACCTATTTTCTAGCCAACCCGAATCTCGAGGGCGATATTCATCTTAAGGGGGGGGTAGGTTTGTAACATCCCAAATTTTCAATTTGGAATGTTATACACTAGATCATCATTGCATATCATATTTTATTGCATTTTGGTTGATCCTAGAAAATTCTACGCAACTCAAGGACCCTCGGAGAGAGTTGGGGATTTCGTTATTTTCATATTTGAGTTTTTCTCAAATTTTGAAAATAGGATCATTTTATTTTATTTATTTTATCTTCAATTATTTCTATTACAAAAATATGAGAGAGGGAATAAAATGACTTTCCAAAATAAAGAAACTACTGAGGATTTAATAAAAAAATCAAATAAGATTTTATTTTGGTTTTATTTGCTATTTTATTTGAATTTAAGAAAAATGTGCGTTTCTCAAAATTGCATTTAGGCCCCAAATAAATGTTCATCCTCTGCGGCTTGATTTTAAAAGCCGGGGAAAATTTATTTCGGGATTTTTGGAGTCCGTTTAGTATTCCTTTTGTTTTTTTCTGAGCGTAATTATTAAAAAAAGGTCCGAACCGACTTTGGGCCGTAACCGGCCAGGACTCTGCCTGGCCGGGCCTTTTTATAGCGTCGCCGAGGCCCGAGGCCAGCCCAGCCGCGCCCCGCCTCAAACCCTAACCCTAGGCCGCGCCCACCGTCGCCCCGCCTCGCCGCTGCCGGAGGTAGCTTTTCTCGCCGCTGGTTTTTTTTGAAAACCGATCGGTTTTCCGTCGGTTTTGTTCGTTTTTTTAGGTTCGGGTTTTTTTAAATAGATCGGTTTTTCCGGTTTATTTAATTAGCGAGCGTTCGCCCGTTCGTTCGTTTTAACAAACGTTCATCGTTTTCTTTTTCTCGGAATAAATCCGCGATTTTTCTGATCGCGATTCCTGATTCAATTTTCATTTTAGTCTAACTTTTCGCTCGTTTATCGGAATCAGGCGATTCAAGCGCTTGGAGTTTCGTCTCGAAACCCTCTTTCTGTTTAACCAACTCAAAAAAGTTTTTGCCACTGTAAAAATTACCCTAGATCCAGAATAGTAAACGAGGCCTGTTTCTTTTACCGTTTGTCTTTCGTTGCTTCGTTCGATTTGATTCTTTTTGCCAACCGGAGTTCTTAAGTTGAACTTTCTGGTTAGATCTCTTATTTGAGTTTTACCTATGCATTAGTTGAGTACTTATTTTATGCTTGCTTGTTTGTGATAGTGTACCCGGAGTGCGCCGCTTGCTACTTCGAATCGCTAGGTTTTGCGGATCATCAGCAAGGCAAGTAACTCTTTGATCATACTTCCAACAACCCAGTTTTTATTGCATTAGATCAACCCTCACACATTGCATGATTAGGATCCAATTAAATTGTGGTATTAGGAAGTAGTAGATGAGGTAGAACCTATTACCTGTTTTATTATCAAACCTTTGGGAGTTACTTCTACGTTTGCTCGTTATGCCATGCTATGCTAGTACACGTGGATTGGGTGAGTGTATCCATGACAGATGTGAGATTGTTAATTTAATGCTTTACTTAAGGTGGCAACTTAAATACACATCTGGGTGGATTGAGGCACCTGGGTATTCCAGCGATTGCCTGTTTTTCTTTTGGACCGCCACCCAGGCTCAAAGGGATCATGAGATTATTCATGCTAGAAACTTCCATGTGCAGCCACAAGCTACTATGGGCTCTAGCATAGTTGAGTAGGTTGTGCGAACTCTTACACTGGTAGACTAGCAGATGTAGGGGAAAGTAGGTGTAACGGTCTACCCGATCGTAAGGTGCTAGCGCTTCTGAAAGACTATGTCTCGGTCATCCGTTTCTCAAACACCATGTAGTGCGAGAAATCAAACGGAGGCGATCGAGTCTTGTGGGGAAAAGTGCACACACCTCTGCAGAGCCTATAAACTAATAATGGTTAGCCGTGTCCCCGGTATGGACATCTTGAGTGTCTAGTACTTGGATTATCATGTGAATCTCATCATGTTACTCTAAAGTTAATTTGTTGGGTTTTGTTTAATGATGATGCTTAATTGGGATTGAGAATGCTGTCAACCATTCTCAATGTTTAACAACTACCATGATAGTTAAATAAAATTTATTCCTTTGCAGTAGGGAAAAATTGGCTTTACGCAAAATTGTAACCATAGAGCTTTCCACCAGCCAAATATGCATATAGTATAGCTTTATTTTTTCATTACTCTCTATGTGTTACTTTGCCAGCATATTCCATGTGCTGACCCGTTTCGGGATGCAATGTTAATGTTGCAGACTTTTCAGACGACGATTAAGGTGCCTTTCGGTCGTGGTTCTATACTCAGTGATGTCGTTGGAGTTGATGGACTCACTTATCTTCCAAGCCTTCCGTTGTTATTGTTATTAGATGGCCTTAAGCCATATTTATTGTAATAAGTTCTCTTTTGAGTTGGTACTCTGTTATAAATCCTTCAAGTACTGTGTGGTGTCAGCATTACTGATCCAGGGATGACACCTGAGCATGGAGATTGGACCGTTTGAGGTCTGGTCGCTACCAGGATGATCGAGTCTCCTGAAACCTCAAATCTGCAACCAAACTCATCCTCTTGAATCTATATTCATACCCACAGTTTTGATTTTGCACGTCATAGATCTGGTCTTGGAGGTGCTCGATTTTCTCATGAAGCTTGAAGATGGCCTCCCCAATGTCCTTGACATCCAGCTTGTGGTTGTTGGTGAACTCCGTGATCATAATGTGATTGGAATCGAGTCCACGCTCCACCATCTCCTGACACTTGAAAACTTCTTGCTCCAATGCCTCGAGTCTTGCCTCTGTGCTTCCGGTCTTCCTTGGTCCCTCAACATCGCGGATGTGCAACAACCCCTCACGCATCTCAATGGATTTAGGGTGTTGCAGCACTTTCGCGAGGTAGGGGTTGATGACCTTCTCGAAGACCTGGTCCTTGGGGGCGCTTGGAGATGACATGACGACCTGGATCTGTCAGAAAAATAGCTCGAAACAAAGACAGGAGATTTTTGCGTGATACGGTGGTCAAAACCTTCGGGAGGTTATATAATGAATTTTTACCGACCAAAATATGTGTCGTGTAAGAAAAAAAGTTCGGAGAGCGCACGAGGTGCCCACGAGGTAGGGAGCGCGCCCAGTAGGGTAGGGCGCGCCCTCCACCCTCGTGGAGGCCTCGTGTCCTTCCCGGACTGCTTCTTATTTTTCTATTTTTCTAAATATTCCAGAACGGAGAAATATTGCCATAAAAACTGTTTTGGAGTCGGTTTACTTACCGTACCACATACCTATTCCTTTTCGGAGTCTGAAACGTTCCGGAAAGTGTCTCTTACGTATTCCTCCGGGGTTACGGTTTCAATAATATTGGTTTCAACATTTATAGGATTACCTGAGATATAATGTTTGATTCTTTGACCGTTCACCACCTTCGGGTTTGTGCCTTCGAAGTTTTTGATTTTTATGGCACCGGAACAATAGACCTCCTCAATAACGTAAGGACCTTCCCGTTTAGAGAGAAGTTTTCCTGCAAAAAATCTTAAACGAGAGTTGTATAGCAATACATAATCACCTACATTAAACTCACGCTTTTGTATCCTTTTGTCATGCCATTTTAACCTTTTCTTTAAACAGTTTGGCATTCTCATAGGCTTGGGTTCTCCATTCATCAAGTGAGCTAATGTCAAATAACCTCTTCTCACCGGCAAGTTTGAAATCATAATTGAGCTCTTTAATAGGCCAATAAGCCTTATGTTCTAGTTCGAGAGGTAAGTGACATGCTTTTCCATAAACCATTTTATACGGAGACATACCCATAGGATTTTATATGCAGTTCTATAGGCCCATAATGCATCATCAAGTTTCTTGGACCAATTCTTTCTAGATCTATTGACAGTCTTTTGCAAAATTAATTTGAGTTCTCTATTACTCAATTCTACTTGACCACTAGACTGAGGGTGATAAGGAGATGCAATTCTATGATTCATCATATTTAGCAAGCATTTTACGGAAAGCACCATGAACAAAATGTGAACTACCATCAGTCATTAAATATCTAGGGACTCCAAACCTTGGAAAAATAACTTCTTTAAGCATTTTAATAGAAGTGTTATGATCATCACTACTAGTTGGAATAGCTTCTACCCACTTAGTAACGTAATCAACAACAACTAAAATATGAGTATAACCATTAGAGGCAGGAAATGGTCCCATATAATCAAAGCCCCAAACATCAAATGGTTCAATAACAAGTGAATAATTCATAGGCATTTCTTGACGTCTACTAATATTACCAATTCTTTGACATTCATCACAAGACAAGACAAACTTGCGGGCATCCTTGAAGAGAGTAGGCCAATAAAAACCGGATTGCAATACCTTGTGTGCAGTTCTATCTCCAGCGTGGTGTCCTCCATAAGCTTCGGAGTGACACTTGCATAGGATCTGTTCCTGTTCATGCTCAGGTACACAACATCTAATAACACCATCTACTCCTTCTTTATAAAGATGTGGGTCATCCCAGAAGTAATGCCTCAAATCATAGAAAACCTTTTTCTTTTGTTGGTATGTGAATCTAGGTGGTATAAATTTAGCAACAATATAATTAGCATAATCAGCATACCATGGAGTAGTATGAGAAGCATTTATGCCATTTAATTGTTCATCAGGAAAGCTATCATCAATAGGTAGTTGGTCATCAAGAACATTCTCTAACCTAGACAAGGTGTCTGCAACGGGGTTCTCAGCTCCTTTTCTATCAACAATATGCAAATCAAATTCTTGTAGCAAGAGAACCCATCTAATAAGTCTAGGCTTAGCATCTTTCTTTTCCATAAGATATTTAATAACAGCATGATCAGTGTGAATAGTTACTTTAGAATCAACAATATAAGGTCTGAACTTATCACAAGAAAATACAACTGCCAAGAATTCTTTTTCAGTAGTAGCATAATTTCTCTGAGCATTGTCTAGAGTTTTACTAGCATATTGAATAACATTTAATTTCTTATCAACTCTTTGCCCTAGAACAACACCTACAACATAATCACTAGCATCACACATAATTTCAAAAGGTAAATTCCAATCAGGTGGCTGAACAATAGGTGCAGAGATAAATGATTTCTTAAGTATTTCAAATGCTTATACACAATCATCATAAAAAACAAATGGTATATCTTTTTGTAATAAATTAGTCAGAGGCCGAGAAATTTTTGAGAAGTCCTTAATGAACCTCCTATAAAAATTGGTGTGACCAAGGAAACTTCTTACACCTTTGATGTCCTTGGGACAAGGCATCTTTTCAATAGCATCAACTTTAGCTTTATCAACTTCAATACCTCTCTCAGAAACCTTATGCCCCAAGACAATACCTTCATTGACCATAAAGTGGCACTTTTCCCAATTCAAGACAAGATTAGTTTATTCACATCTCTGCAAAACTCGGTCAAGGTGTTGGAAATATGCCCTAGAGGCAATAATAAATTAGTTATTATTATATTTCCTTGTTCATGATAATCGTTTATTATCCATGCTAGAATTGTATTGATAGGAAACTCAGATACATGTGTGGATACATAGACAACACCATGTCCCTAGTAAGCCTCTAGTTGACTAGCTCGTTGATCGATAGATGGTTACGGTTCCCTGACCATGGACATTGGATGTCGTTGATGACGGGATCACATCATTAGGAGAATGATGTGATGGACAAGACCCAATCCTAAGCCTAGCACAAGATCGTGTAGTTCGTATGCTAAAGCTTTTCTAATGTCAAGTATCATTTCCTTAGACCATGAGATTGTGCAACTCCCGGATACCGTAGGAATGCTTTGGGTGTACCAAACGTCACAACGTAACTGGGTGGCTATAAAGGTGCACTGCGGGTATCTCCGAAAGTGTCTGTTGGGTTGGCACGAATCGAGACTAGGATTTGTCACTCCGTGTAACGGAGAGGTATCTCTGGGCCCACTCGGTAGGACATCATCATAATGTGCACAATGTGACCAAGGATTTGATCACGGGATGATGTGTTACGGAACGAGTAAAGAGACTTGCCAGTAACGAGATTGAACGAGGTATCGGGATACCGACGATCAAATCTCGGGCAAGTATCGTACCGATAGACAAAGGGAATTGTATACAGGATTGACTGAATCCTTGACATCGTGGTTCATCCGATGAGATCATCATGGAACATGTGGGAGCCAACATGGGTATCCAGATCTCGCTGTTGGTTATTGACCAGAGAGATATCTCGCTCATGTCTGCATGGTTCCCAAACCCGTAGGGTGTACACACTTATGGTTTGATGACGCTAGGGTTATTAGGAAGACTTGTATGTGATTAGCGAATGTTGTTCGGAGTCCCAGATGATATCTCGGACGTCACGAGGAGTTCCGGAATGGTTTGGAGGTAAATATTTATATATGGAAAGTTATTGTTCGGGTTCCAGGAAATGTTCGGTTTTTCCGGTATTGTACCGGGAAGCTTCCGGAAGGATCCGGAGGATTCCGGAGGGGTCCGGAGGTCCGGAAAATGTTCCACCACGTCCAATACAGCAGCATGGGCTGTAGGGGGGCTCCCTAGCCTTAATGGGCCAGGGGCACCAGCCTCCCCAAGGCCCATGCGCATGGGAGAGGGGAAACCCTAAGGGGAAGGGCCTCCACTTGACTTGGGAGGCACTCCTCCCCCCCTTGGCCGCCGCCCCCAACCCTAGATGGGATCTAGGGGGGCCGGCCCCCTCTCTCCCCACCTATAAATAGTGGAGGGGTGGGAGGGCGGCCATACCCTTGCACCTGGCGCAGCCCCTCCCCTCCAATACCTCTCCTCCTCCGCGTGAGCTTGGCGAAGCCCTGCCGGAGAACTGCCACTCCATCACCACCACACCGTCATGCTGCTGTTGGACTCTCTTCCTCAACCTCTCCCTCCTCCTTGCTGGATCAAGGCGCGGGAGACGTCTCCGTTTCGTACGTGTGTTGAACGCGGAGGTGCCGTCCGTTCGGCACTAGGATCATCGGTGATTTGGATCACGACGAGTACGACTCCATCAACCCCGTTCTCTTGAATGCTTTCGCTTAGAGATCTTCAAGGGTATGAAGATGCACTCCCTCTCTCTCGTTGCTAGTATCTCCTAGATTGATCTTGGTGACACGTAGGAAAATTTTGAATTATTGCTACGTTCCCCAACAGTGGCATCATGAGCTAGGTCTATGCGTAGATTCTATGCACGAGTAGAACACAAAGTAGTTGTGGGCGATGATTTGTTCAATTTGCTTGCTGTTACTAGTCTTATCTAGATTCGGCAGCATTGTGGGATGAAGCGGCCCGGACCGACCTTACACGTACTCTTACCACTACAAAAAAATACACTTCCGTGATGATACGTGTTTGTCACAGTAGGTCGCTTTTTTTGTCATGCATGTACATCCATGACAAATTTATGACAGAATCAAGATAGTCATACCTGTGCTGTCGTAGAAGTGTTCCATGACATTACCAAAATTATCATCACGGAAGTGTCCACTTCCATGACGATAAATCGTGCGTCACAGAAGTCCTTTCGTCAAGGGTGACCGACACGTGGCATCCACCGTAACGGAACGCCGTTAAGCTATCGGGTCGGGTTTTGGATCCGATAACCCGTTAACAGCCCCAACCAATGGGAAATTTCCATGTGTAAAATTCTTATTGGCCGGACGAAACACGTGTCAGCTCGTCAGTGGGTCAGATAGGCCCCTATGATATGTCGACACGTGGCACGGCCCAACAGAGGCCCATTCCTGTGTAAAGGCCGGCCCGTTTGACTTGGTCAAAAGCTGGCGGGCTGGCCCATGGAAAGCCTGTTAACGGCCTGTTCAAATATAGCCCATTTACAGCCCGCTAACCCAAGTCCCATTACGCCCTATCCGAATTAGGCCCAGTAGTGTCATCTGGGCCATCCAATATGATTCCAGCCCATTTTCACTTCTGGCCCATGTATGGCCCATGACGTCTTTCGGCCCATATGAGGCCCTATGTAACTCTTGGCCTACTAACGGCCCGTGGTAAAACTGTCCCGTAATGAACAGTGTATCACTTTACACCCATTAACGGCCCGTGGTGAAACTAGCCCGTGATGAACAGTGTATCACTTTATACCCATTAACGGCCCATTATTCCATTGGGCCGTTTCCAGCCCATGTTACCTTTCGTCCTTCTCAGAGCCCATTTATTCTTGGGCTCATTTCCAGCATTCGTTTAGTTACAACCCGTTACTGTCATTTTCTGCTTGTGGGCCAAATTCAGCCCGTGGTTACAGTCGGCCCATTTGTGGTCCGTTAATACGTTGGGCCGTTTTCATAGCGTCATCAAATACGGCCTATTAACGATGGCCCGTTATGGTCGGCCCATGAACGGACGATTCCAACTCTAGCCCGTTTACGGTCATAATGCGGCCTGTTATTGGCCCATGTTTGGCCATCGATCATACCGCCCGTATAAGGCCCATTGATGATACGGCCCGTAGAAGGCCCACTGTTTCTATGGCCCGTAGGAGGCCCATTGTCACTACAGTAAATATTAGCCCATGGTTATTGTGGCCTAGTTTTAAAAAATAGGTTAATGCAGCCACTAGCAAACTGCGGAAAAAGAACTGTAATGACTAGAAGCAAACAAATAAACAAGACAACAAGGAAATAAATAAGCAAGCAACTTACGCTAGGCTATCACGGCTATCACACATATTACATCCACTGGGCATCAAAGTTCGCCACCAGTGCAAATAAACGCGCCGACAAAAGAATATACAAAACTGAGAGCACTTCAAAAGGCACTAGGCCTGGCTAGGTCGCCCCCCAAACAGCTGAAGAAGCTGAGTAGACCTTAGTTGTGTCAACGATAGATGCATCAACACTAGATTTAAGGCATGATGGTGCGCACGGCAGTCCTCTGACATCTTCATTGCATCTTTGACTTCAAGTCGGAGCTGAGCTGAAGCAAGCCTTTCCGCTTTAAGTTGAGACTGAAGAAGTCGAACTGATTGAGGTAGCGACTGCAGAGAGGTTTTCTCACACCTGCTGGTGAGTAGCTTCAACTCACTGTCTTCATCAAGACAGGACCTTGGGGTCATCTCACTGTCCTCAAAATGGTTTGGCTCACTATCTTCCCTAAAGTTCTTCCTGGCGTAAGAGATATGAGTCTGAAAGAGAAACAAGGAGACACGTAACAAGTTTCACAATTATATAAGAAAATAAATGGATCTGTTCTGCATAAGGAACATGTTTTTACAACTACAATTTGAAACTGGTAGTTTTTGCAAACATCCAATTAGATGTAAACAGCAAAGCAAACAGCAGTGGAGGAAATGATGCCTATCCTAATCTATACTAGAACAAAGTTTGAAGGTTTGAGAAGGATGAACTTACATTACATGTTAACACGGGCTGGACAAAGCCCTTCTCCATGTTGATGGAAGGATAATTCAATAAATTCCCCAAAGAAAATTCTTTATAAGCGTTGCCATTATTGTACATTTTGCAAAGAGTAAATATAGATCAAATAATATTGGAAGAAACAGAGGATAATGAAGCTCAGGTGCAGACTGATGATACATAATCAAATAGCAATTAATTAAGTACAGCGTCACAAGGCAAAAGGGAGAGAGGTACTGACAAGAGCAATGCAGAGCCCATTATTGTTTTGAGATAATATGATCCTTTGAGCAAGGAGATTCATCTAAATTAGTTTTCATACAAGAGAGAAGGTAAGGCACAAGCAGAAATTTAGGAGTTCAAATTTTGAATTGATATCATAGACAGTACCTGACGCTGGGCTGCCAACAGTTCTAATAGGGGTTTGGCCACTGGAGTAGGGGTAAAGTGTGGTACAGTTGGGCCTGTGTTTTCTATGGCTGCTGATCTATCTGATTTAACATGTATCACTACCTTTTCCAAATACCTAGTTTGTACTCCTTGACGACCTGCACTCACCCTCTTACTTTTGGACACCTATTACGAAAGAACAACATCTGACTGGAAAAACATAGTGTGACGACACATGGAATAGGTACAGAAAATGGATAGGTATGGCATATACTCATATATGATGCTTAAACTAAGCAGATGGTGTAACAAAGTAGAAGTAATGCAAGAGGTTAGATGCAAAATAGGTGCGACCAATACAACTTTGCAAAGTTAGAGCAAGCACCTTGATGGGTGAATAAGATAGGCCACCCTCCACCATGCCAAGTTTGATAGCCAGTGGATCGTTCCGCAATATTCCTCTCGTGCGCCCATTCTCATATTCATTTTGATAATGTTCAATATCTGACATGCATGAAAACATAAAAACAAGTGAGATTTTCTTTGTAATGCAGAAGTGATTCTAATCCAATACTGCCTCCCTGTAAAACCCTTTGTGCTATCTCTGAAATTCTTTTAAAAGATGCCATGCATGCTGTAATTTGTTGTGTGCATTAATATAATGTGGCCTACTACTCAAAATATGAGAGCTCCAGAAGTGATGACACTTCGCAGATGATAGCTTCAACATATAGTAAAGAAGAACAAGCCGACCTGACCTGACAGATTCAAAATATACTAAGGGAGAACAACTCGACCTGACCAGTCGACCGCAAGATAAGAGTATCATCTTAAAGAAGAGCAGAAGGGCAAGCAGATTGAAGATATTACAAGTATTTTAATACAATGTCGGTTGGCCACCCATGATGAACCAGAGCGCACAGAGAAATACTATTCTTTCCGGTCTCTCCATATGTGGCTCACATGCATTTTGAAACTAAAGTAGGAACATTTAGCTAACCAATTAAACATCTCTCAGTTTTACTAATATCAACAATAATATCAGATATGAATTTGTACAACTAAGCTTGTTTAGCTCGATGGGTGGAGCAGTGCTATTACGACACGAACCATGTAGGCTGATTGTGGTCATCATAAAATGGGGAAAACATAAGCATGATGAGTACAGTGTTGACCATGGCAGTGGGATGGCAGATCTGAAGCTGCAAACCGCGCAAAGGGTAGTTAGCAACCGATGTTTGCTTTGAAATAACAACTAAGATTTGGTATGGACAAGAAAGTACGGTCAACAAGTCACAAAGAAATGCAATTATGCTGTCTCTCCATATGTCGCGACATGCATTTGGAAACTCAAGTGGGACCTTTAGCTAACCAATTAAATGTGTCGGTTAACTAATATCAGTATCATATCACAATCATATTTGAACAACTAAGCTTTCGAATTCTGAGTGTTGTGTTGTTTAGCTTCAAGGGTGGAGTAATGCTAGTACGACAGAAAGCACCTACGCAGATCATAGTAGAGTATATAAAAGGGGAAAACCCTAAGCATCAAGAGAAAAATCAGGAAAGTGGAACTAGCTGGACCAGTGGGTGGCGCACATGCTTTTCGAAACGAATATAGGAACATTAGGTGACCAATTAAACGTTCTCTATTTTAGTGATATTAGCATCATATCAGATTCGTATTTCGACACATAAGCTTTGGGTTGAGGTCTTGAGGAGCAGTGCTAGCACGACACGAAGCACCTACGATGATGGTAGTGAATATGAAGGGGGGAAACCATAAGCTTTACGAGTATAGTGCCCGTGCCATGGCGGATCTGAAGGTGCAAACCGGACAAAGCTACTTCGCAACCAATGTTTGCTTTCAACTAGCCACTACAATTTGGTACGGACAAGAAAAGTACAGTAAACAAATTACGATCTATTTTATGGGTGAGATCAATAACTTAAGCACATATGGAAGAGTACCAGCTCTCTTGCGACGCCGTGTAGGCCTATGCTGATACGTTGAGGGTGCTGCAGGTGCGATGGCTGTCAGCGGCGAGGAAGAAGACTTTAGACGGTAGACGGCCGGGTCGGGGGATATATCCTGTTGTCGTGGACGAGGCGGTCGTAGGAGCGGCAACAGCAAGGTGGACGACGACGCCGATGAAGCGAGAGGAGGCGATGAAAGGATCCTGGTCCAGCACCGTGGATGAGAGACGTCCATCTCTTGCAGTAGACGACGGGGTAGGGGTAGCGGCTCCGTCAAGGTGGAGGATGGGGTGGCGGACGGAGGAGGCTGGCCGCAGTGCGGAGGTTGTCGTGCCGCCGACGGTGTATGAATGGGGAGATGGAGGGGAGGGGGGATCTCAAACTTTGGGACGCGCTTCTCTGAAATGGGGGAAAGTTACGAACTTATCCCCCGTTTAAAATTTTGGACATCGTGTCGGTTGGGGATAGGACGGTAATCTCGCATCTCCCAAATATGTGCCGGTAACTATTTTGGACGAGGAGAGGGTGTTTTGCCACCCACGGTGTATGAACGGGGCTGACAGGTAGGGCGGTTGTGTCACGTCTGATGGAAGTTACACATCTGCCCCTATTTAAAATATAAGCCTACATCGATTTCGGACGAGGAGAGTTTGTTTTGCCGCCCACCGTGTATGAATGGGGAAATGGAGGAAGAGACACATGTCTTTCGGATGAGCTTGAATCAAATGTGTTTTGCCGCCCACGTTTGGCGCCCACCATGTCTGAATGGGCTCAGAGGCCGTCGTGTCACGTCTGATTGAAGTTACTAGTCTACCCCTATCGTCACCAGTGTAAATCCTGTCGATAAGGATGTCAAGTGTCAGGGGTAGACAATAATTTCCATCTCGCAAACACTTGCTTCGGGCAGCCCACAAATTATAGTGGGTGTTTAGCCGCTTTGTTCAAAACTTGGGAGAATTAGCATTCACGTTTGCCCTGGGACCTGGCAAACTAAATTCAAATCCTATTTGTATTCGATTATGAATATCCACAGATAATTATACGTTTTGTTATTTATTTCTTCAAAACCACAAGAAAGATTTATTCCACCTTTATATATGATTATGATTTAGAAATGCCGTGATCTTTGAATTCAGTAGGTTGGATACACTCTGAGTCAAACAGTTATTTCATCCAATACAATATGCTCACACAAAAAACAGTTCACCTTATGTCAATCATACAAGTACTGAGGATTACCTCGCCTAAAAAATTCGGATCATTACAACACATGGACAACATAGGGGGTCTTGCAACATAATCCATTCAGAGACATGACACAACATGCAAGTACAATAATCTAATGAAAATTTCAACTGGTATCTAAAGAAGAACCGAGATTATCTTGGGCTTCAAATAGCAGAAACAGCAGGACCTCCTCCGTCTTCAAATGCAACATTCTTACTTCCTCCAATTCTTGGGTTGCTTGCATAATGTGTGCCGCTAATTCCGTAATTTCCAGCCTTAAGATAAAGATTACCTCATTCATGACAGCCACACCATCTCTTTCTGCCTCTAGTAGAGCCTCAAGCACTATAATATCTGCGCTCAGACTGCTCTCCGGCGGTGTTGCCTCTGAACTGCTACCATCTGGTAACATGGATGGCGCACTGCTTCCACAAATAGATTCTGGGGTTGTACATTGTGTCCTAGTGTGAACGGCATCTTGAAAGGTTTTCGTTGGACATCAGTAAGAGATAGTTATCGTATGATCCAGACAGTAAGCTTACATGGTAAACGACGGACGAATTATTGCCGAGCATGGCAAACTATATTTAAATGGTTCGAAGCAGCATCAGTCGAAAAGAAATTAAAATGGTAAGATGAAACTAGGGATGTAAGTGGCAAATAAACGAAATCCGCCAGTCCCATCTAGTTAGTTTTTTACCTCCCTAGTTCATTTTCCTCAAAAAACAAATACTCTTTTGAACTATCATACCACTAGTGGACTTTAATCAGGATTAAATCGGAACTAGTTGACATCCCTAGTTGAAAGGGAGTGTACATCCGCTATATTTAAGTTGCCAAGGCATCTAAGTAGTTGAAATAATCTGAGAAAACACTTAACAGTGTGGCCTCATATAAACTACGAAGACAGTCTTGTGATGAAGTTGAGAGGAAAAACTAAGGACTGAAATGAAATAGGCATGCATTTCTTCATGATAGTACAGCAGGCACTGCTGACATATTGGCCAACTCAGGTATAGCGTAACAACAAATAAGCATTCGAATCAAGCAATACAGCAAAGCAGACAACTGAACTATTTATAATTCGGTAGGATTACACGTTGAGGGCACAAGCCAAGAAAGCAGCCCACTCGCATTACATTTCACATGTACTAAAACACACTGGCTTACCATATGTTGCTGTGAAGCCTAGCTGCTGTTGCAATGTTCTTTGAAGATATCGTCAGCATCCTGTGGTTGCAAATCTAGTTGTTGTAGTTCATTCTGCACCATCTATTTAGGTAAAATTAATTTTAATCGCATGCACTGGTCCGAATTGATCATCAATGGTTCATCTAAACTAATGAAAGAAGGGTGTGTGCATACACGACAATACTCCCTCCGATTCTTTTTACTTTGCGTATAACTTTTTCTCAGTTTTCTCGTATTAGTCTGCGCGTTGCCGATTCCTAGCGTTGGTTTCCTTTTTTGCCCCGCCCCATCCGCCTCTGCCCTAATTAATTGGCAAATTAGTCCAGAAAAATTAAACCAGTGCCCTCCTTGGTATGCGGGTCAAGAGTTATGTGCAGAGTAAATAGAATCGGAGGGAGTATGTCTGCTTCCCTATATTTTTATGCTTGTTCGAGGTGCCAGCCCCAAAAGAACAAATATTTTGCTTGATGGGGTTGGCAGCTCCATAATTAATAGAAGCATCAAATTAGTCATGCAACTTGGGAAGATCAAGAACAAACAAACAAGTAATGAACAGAGGCTCGGAGCAGTGATGTAATAGCTAGCATCAGAAAATGTAGGGTAAAATGAACAAAAAGCAGCGGAACCACATGCTAGTTTACTGATGTGTAATTAAGCATAGAGAACATTAAGCAGTCTGATGGAACCAACAGGTGGCATCAGAACAAAACTAAAGCATGTTAACTATATGTGCACTGGTATGTAATTTAGCACATGTAACATGTTCACTGCCAGAAGTATGGCCCTACAGGTGCAAGCAGAATAACGCGTCTCATGAAAAACTGAATGATGCCCTGAAGAAATTCAAAGGTGCGCTGCTTATGCTAGAAAAGTGAACGTAGGCGCCGGCCGTTGGATAATAGTACCTGATTCTCGGCGGCGTATGGGTATTGTTGTCATACTTGATAGCTAAGGATCGTAGATGGTGATCGTGTTGCGGTTGAGTTTGGGCCGGCTATCGCCGTCACTGAAGCGGCTCCGGTGCTACGGTTGCGGCGCCTATCGACATACAAGAAAGCTCATCTGTGGTAAGTGAACAGTTGCACGATAAAGAGAAAAACCGAAAGGAGTACAAATCGAAATAACCTGATGAGGCTGGGGCGTCGGTAAAGCAGGGCCGGTGGAGTTGAATATGGCGTCCGTGGAGCGGTTCTGGTGTAGTGGACGAAGGCTTCGGCGGGCGCGTTGTACAGTGCTTTCGGTGAGGCAGATCTGTTGCGGCGGACGAGGGCTTGTATGAAGGGCCAGCGAAGGGGCGGACGAGGGAGTCAGTGAAGGGCCTACGCTATGGTGGACGAGGGCGCCGGTTAACCAGATCCGGTGCGGTGGACCATGATGGCGGTCAAGGAGATCTGGAGCGGTGGACAAGCCAGTCGCTGAAGCGGCTCCGGTGAAGTGGTGAGTTGGCACTTGGGGGTTCCAAGGTGCGGAAGGTAGATCCGCGGGGTGTGAGGTCCACCGCTGCGGCGGAGGACTAGATTCGGCGGCTTGCTGTGGTGGGGGGGGTGGGGGAGGGGCTCTGGGGAAGAATGTTGGGGGCAAAGAGGGGAAAACAATGGAGTTACCAAAGCAGCCCTTTTCCGTTCATGTGGCAGGGGTAAAACAGGAATATCGCAGGGCTAAAATTTCGGGCGCGTGATATTTCGATGTGAGCGGGAAGTTTGAAAGCTTTTGGCGCCTAAAATTATAAGTATTCTGCTCTCGTACGGCGACTATGATATCATGGCTGACAATTAGTTTGTTTTGCACGCAAAAAATGTGCAAGTTTTGAAAATCAATGTCTCCAACTCGAAACTTAGATTGTCCATTCAATTCAAATATGGATCATTGAGCTAGTACAAGCAAATACCATCATACGGTCCAATTCAAATGAAATTCCAAATGTGTTTATCCTAAATATGATGACAAAAGCAAAAATGTGTATGTGTATGAATAAAGTGGATGATTATAAAGTTTGAACATGCCCGTACGTCACTAGTGCAGAACTGGGCAATAGCACCGGTTCGTAAGGCCCTTTAGTGCCGGTTTGGTAACCGGCGCTAAAATGTAGGCATTAAAGGCCCCCCTTTAGTACCGGTTCAGCACGAACCGGTGGTAAAGGGCAACCACGTGGCACGAGCCAGCTTCGGGGGCAGGGAGCCCTTTAGTATCGGTTGGTGTCACCAACCGATATTAAAATGTTGGGGGGGGGGTTTGGGTTTATGATTTCTTTTTCATTTAATTTTGTGTTTTCCATTTAATTTTTTTTCGTTTGCTGGTATTTTACGATACTACATATTGTACATGTTATGCATATATACAAATAGAATTTCTAGTAGAACCGATCATAAAAATGATATATATATATATCATCGAATGTCTCACAACCACCATGAATTAATTCACACATATATACACACATGTATATATATATATATACAATTTCTCCTAATTGGTGCCTTCGGAGCCAGTGGCATTAGCCTAGCTAATTGGTGCCTTCGGAGCACGATAACAATTGGAAGTGGTTCATGGGGGCGGTAGCGGGTAATAGTATTCTCCTTTGGGATCTATGACCCGGTCGAGCAAAAATCCCGCTATTTCCTCTTGAATTGCTTCTATGCGGTCCTGTGCTAGAAGCTTGTCCCGCACCTCTTTGAACTGTTAAGAAGGAGATCAATATGCATGTGTATTAGTTGTGTGACTAGATATCGATAATGGTGTAAAAATTGTGAATAGTGTTCTGCCAATCGATATCGTACCCACTCCTGTCTTTGAGATTTGCTCCTTTCGGACGCCATCATGCGAATGTTCTCGCAAACGTAGTATGCACATAGATCATTCCCCGGTGCCTGCCTCAGGGCCTTTACGAGAATGGAATTTTGATCAGATAATAATTAATCAATCATGATAATTAAAGAGATGGCAGCTAGCCAGTACTACTTAATTACTTACCTTGGGTCGATACCATTTCAGACTTTGTTTCCATGGGCTTGGAGTGACCCTGATGAACTTTGCCCAAGCCCTGCCCGCCGACAAAGAAAATGAATAAATGGGTTATTAAATAGTTGTTATCAGGAAATGACGAACTAATTAAATAGGCCAAGATATAGTTAATAATGATTGAAATTACCTGTTGACTATCCCATTCACGATGGTGTAGTCACTTGCTTTCTTAAGTAGCGAGTCTAGTACTTCAACTGATCCTTCATCAACTTTAATGATTAACAAGATCCTGTGATATCTGCATGCACACACGTTTGCATGTCTTAATTAAGCGGGCATATGTAAGCAAAAACATGTAGCTATAGCTAGTAGGGAAAAACAGAATTTGTAGTACAAGACAGTGTGACTCACTGGAAGTTGTAAGGAAGTAGTATATCTTCATTGTATTTGAGTTCCTTGAAGAACTGTAGCATGCTTTCCTCTACACATTTTGCGTGATATGGATCTAATTTCCATGTGTATTCATTAATGGTATTTGGGTCAACGAACCCAATGCCATAGCGTCCACCTTTTTTCATTTCATAAATCTTCATCCTAGATAATACCATAGAAAAGAATATAGTGAGGATAATTACATGTAATGATTGATCAAAATGATCAGCTAGCTTGAGACTTAAATTACAGAAAGGAATCACTTACACACAATAGCAACTGACGATAGATTTGTTGAGTGCGTCTTTATTGTATAGCTGAAAAAGTTCTGAATAATCAACGGTCACAGCTTTCTTATGGTAGTAATGCTCCTCGTTGACATTCACCATGAGGGACTCTCGATTGGAAATCTTGGTAATGTCCATGTACCATTGATGCAATTCATACATTCTCGTTGGGAGCTTATTGACCTCCTCTGGCTCGACCAGAGGTTGGCCCCGGGCATATTTTCGTTTTATTTCCTCCTCTCTAGTCGGAGACATGGGCTTTGTATCGAGGAGTTGTCCAATAGTGATCCCGATCGATTGAGCCTGCGCAATATGCTCCTTGATTATTACCACATCACCCACCCCGGGAACGTTAACGATTTGCCCACAATAATATTGGGCGCGCCTACTCTCATGTGTTGTTGGCACAACAAGCGGGGGGATTGATTGCGTAGCCTGTTCTCCCAGCTGGGGAACGGTTTTACTGCTCCTTTTGCCAGCTGATTTGCTCGAGCTCAAGCTCGCCTCTTTCTGTAGACGTGCTCAATTTAACTTCCTGAGGTGGCGCTCATAGTCTGTGTCAACAGGCTTGGGAGCTGGTGGTTTAGCCATACGAATGAAGTGGTCAATCTTTTCCAAAGGCACTTTCTCCCTTGTCGGCGGTGGCGGTTTCGATGCAAAATGGGCTTCCACCTCGGCCTTCGATATGGCTACGTTTTCCTCCTCGGACTTGTTGTAAGGCCTCTACGGAAGAGGCGCGAGGCTTGGACCATATTGAAATCGCTTGCCTCCGCCTGTACCTGCAGTACTACCTCGACTTGTACCGCTACGCACCATAGCTGAGGCGGCTCTCTTCCATGATTGCTGAGGCGGCGAAGACGGCTGACGTGGCTGAGTTGGAGGAGGAGGAGTGGCCTGAAGCTGTGCCGGACTTCGAGGAGGAGTGGCCTGAAGCTGTGCCGGACTTGGAGGAGGAGTGGCCTGACGCTTTGCTAGACTTGGAGGAGGAGTGGCCTGAAGCTGTGCCAGACTTGGAGGAGGAGTGGCCTGACGCGTTGGTGGACTTGGAGGAGCGGGAGTCTGCTGACTCGGTGTCGGACTGCGACGAGGAGTCGGATGACGCGGTGTCGGTGGCCTTCGAAAGATGATGCAATCCTTTCTCCATAGGATGATACGATGGTTGGCCTCTCCTAGTGTGTGCTCATCGTCACCTCCAGGAATGTCAAGCTCTAGCCCCGAATATTGGTCCACCACCTCATCAACCAAGACACGAGCATAGCCCGCTAGAATCGGGTTGCAATGGAAGGTTGCCTCGGGGGGATTTGTAAAAGCAAGGGCGTCCGCCACCTTCATGGATATGTTCTTCATTTTGAAGTGTAGCTCGCAGTTAGTGTTCTCCATGATGTCATCCACTGGGTAGCTATCCAGCAATGCGTCGCCCTGGGCGGAACCCACGCTGCTTCTCGGCATGGATGGGACGGTGCTATCCATTGGTGGATCATCCACTAGCTGCTGAGACCCCCTTTGCTGGCTAAGTGAGTCGATCTGCTCCTGCTGCCGCTGGAATTTGATTGCCAAGTCTGCGTGCGCTGATTCTAGGCCTTGAAGGCGTTCATAGTCTAGCTTCCTCTGCTCCTCCTCCATCTTCCTCTTCTTCTCCTCCACAATCTTCTTTCTCGCACGGGTTCTGTAGTCGGCGTTCCAGTCCGAAAACCCCTCATACCACAGAATAGCGCCCATGCCTCGTGTTGTTCCCGGGTGTTCAGGATTTCCCAGGGCACGCGTAAGCTCGTCGTTCTCTCTGTTGGGCTCGAACAACCCGGATCGAGCCTCTTCTATTGCAACAAGTAGCTTATCTTCGGCTCCGTCCAGACATGCCTTCTTGGAAACTTTGCCTATCTTCGGGTCCAACTCCCCCATGCGCATAGAACCAAGTCCTGCACCTGGGGGGCCAGCACAATGTTTCTGGAGTGACACCTGCATCCAGCATCTCTTTCTCAGACTTATCCGACTTAGGCAATCCCACCGCATAGCCACCTGGCCCCAGCTTATGGAACTTATCCTTTTTTGCGGCATTGGCCTTGTTTATTCTCGACCGTTCCTTAGATAATTCTGAATCCTTGAATTTCACGAAATTGTCCCAATGAGCACTTTGGTTCTCTAGTGTTCCCATGAATACTGGAGTCTTGCTTCCTACGTTGACGTACTTGGCCCATTCACGAATCTTGTGGTTCTTGAATGCAACCGCCATCTTCCTAAGAGCAGCGTCCTTGACTTTCTCCACATCTGCATTTGTGAAATGATCTGGTAGGGTGAAATGTTCCATGAGCGTTTCCCAAAGCAACTGTTTTTGTCTGTCGTCGACAAAAGTAACTCCTGGACGTGGCTTTGATGGCTCTCTCCATTCTTGAAGGGAGATCGGGAGTTGGTCCTTCACAAGAACTCCGCACTGACGAACGAACTTGTCCGCAATCTTCTTAGGCGCGAATGGTTCGCCATTAGGTCTGATTGCCTTGATATTGTACTTTACGCCCTCCTTCAACTTTTTGTTCGGGCCTCGTTTCGTCCTGTTGCCTGAAGATTTGCTCGATCCGGATGGCTGAAAGAAGAAAGATCGATTCGTTAATATATCTTCAAGTCATATAAAACATGTGATGATCACCAGATGCCTGCTTATATAAATATATATACCTCGCCGGTCTTTGTTGTTTCAAGATCAACATTTTCTTCGTCATGTTCATAGTTCACGACTTCATCAATTCGGTCGTCACGATCGAATATCATATCACCCTCCCCGGTGTTGTTTAGATATCCAGAGCCGTCATAATCTTCTTCATTCTGATCATCATCTGGCCCGCGAGGATTGCGTATGATATTGAACAGGGCCTCTTCTCCCTCTCTGCCGGTATTGTCCGCCATAGGTTTTGTTTAACTAATCCAAAAGAAATATATTCAAATTACAATGCATGGATGCAATCAATTAATAAGGAAAAACTGAATCAATCATAGTACATAATAAGCATCATCGAATATAATCTCGAATACGTCGTCTCGAATAATAGATATAATCTCAAATACATCGTCTCGAATAATAGATATAATCTCGAATACATAGTCTCGAATAATAGATATAATCTCGAATACATCGTCTCGAATAATATATAATCTCGAATACATCGTCTCGAATATTATATATCGAGTACATCACTGGCTAGGTAGCTAATAAAGATCGAATACTACAGAAGAATCTAGGACACTCGCGGTTCCTGCGGCGCGGGCAGTGGACACCCAAAGAGAAGGAACCCTCACAGGATCATAGCTGAAGTGAGATGCTTGAAGAAACTGCCAGGTATTGGAGAACCTGCCGCCCTCTAACGCAACCATGTAGCGATGGACGTGCTCGTCCTCCTCCCTGACACGGCGACGTACCACCTCCGGCGGGGCCGGCTCCCTCTGCACCGACACTGGCCCACGCAAACGCCACCAAACGAGATCAGGGTCGACGACGGGACCTGTCGTGGTTTTTTCACGGCAGATGTCCTCGTGAAAGGACTTAGTCGTGGAGCCATCACAACGGGTTAGCTTGAAGGGGTTAAAGCAGACACAGGGACGCAAGAGAGTTTATACTAGTTCGGCCCCTTCGATGAAGGTAAAAGCCTACGTCTAGTTGTGATGGAATTGATGGGGTTTCGATGACTAGGGAGCAAACAAGCTTCGCCTAAGTCTCGAGTTGTTGTCTGTTGTCCTTGAACCGCCGCCGGGTCGTCCCCTTATATACATGGGTGACGCCCGTCGGTTTACAGAGTCCCAACACCGGCTCATATACGTGTTCAGTTTGGTCTCTACTTATTCCTAACTTACGATACAAGTTTACATACCGACGCCGGTTTACGGCTACAGGCCTTAAACCGATCATGGGCTTTAAGCCCTCATCTACCTTCATGGGCTTTAACATACTTAACTACTGATGAAGTTAACCCGGCCCAGATAGGCCGGTTTACGCCCAGTAGTAATATCCCCAACATTAGGCCCCATATTGATTTGAACAGGTTCATGTCAATCCTTTAGCAAAAAACTTCAACTTCAACATCTTCTTGTAGTTTGTTGAACCACCGTGATGTCATCTTCTCTGGTCGTTGTAAACCGGCGTGACGTCACCTGTTATAAAGAAACTTATCCATGATACCTTTTCTGTTTAATAGGTCTGCGACAATTGAGGCGACAACTTTCATTTCCAAACCCATGGTCCCTTGATTTTCACGCCTGACACATGTCCCTTGCCTTATAAATAAGACCGAAGGGTCATTTCTTTTTCCCCTTCGTGCCCTTCTGCTTCGTCTTCCCCGCGTCGTACAGCTTCGGAGCTCCGCCGCCGTCGACGAGCTCTGCTCCAACCTTGGCCGCTGCATCACCCTGATTGTACCAGAGCATTGCGGTGACCTACTGTTTCTTCCTTGGCTCCGGTGAGTTCTTCACGTTTTCCTCCGTAGATCCGTTCTAGGGTTTCCAAGTTCTTCAGTGTTCATCGTCTGCTTCGTACTCCTATGATAGATCTTAGATGAACCTGTGAACCTTTGCTCTGTGTAGCGGTAGTTTTTAGCATCTGCCTTCACTTACATGCCTCAAGACCATAGATCTACCTGTATCTCTGCCCATTGATTCGGTACTGTTCTTTTTTGAACCTTGAATATTTTCCTTCTTTTCTGAACTTGCTTCAGATCCGTCGCTGTAGAGAAATCTTGTGAAATCTGTTTCTGTACAATTACCCATCCGCAATCTCAACTGTTTCAATGCTTAGATCCGGCGGTTTAACTTGGTGTAGAAAAAATTAACAAACCGGTATATACCATTAGTCCCCTTGTTGAACCGCCAGATGCTGTTGCTTCATAAAACTCTGGTTTAGATAGAGCTGTCTCCGGTTTAACATTGTACATACCAGTGTACTTTAATCAATGCATTCTTGAACCGGAATCACCTATCTTGTAGATTTCATCATGGCCAAGCAAGTATATGAGTGCAACTGGGTTCCTTCTCGCGTCACAGAGACTCAACTGAACAATTTAGTCCTGATCGGCGCTTTAGGCAGCAAAAACACCATCCATTGGAGGGTCCCTGGCAAAGAATGCCCTCCCACACCTCAAGAAGGAGAGGTTGTCGTTTTCGTAGATCACTTAGCCCGGGACTTTAAGCCGCCCGGTTCTAAATTTTACCGGGATGTTTTGGCCGATTTTCAACTCCGCCCACAAGACACTGGCCCCAACTCTGTTACAAACATGTGTCACTTCCAAGTGCTCTGTGAGGTGTTCTTTCAAGAGGAGTCCACAGTTGAGTTGTTCAGAGACTGCTTCCATCTAAACCGCCACACTGAGTTTACTGACGGTTCCAATACGGAATTGGGTGGTGTGGCGATTCAGAAAAGGAAAGAGGTCACATACCCTCACGCCAAACTGCACAGCCATCCCAAAGAGTGGAATCAAACATGGTTCTATTGCAAAGACACCTCCCCTGCTGGTGAAAATCCTTTGCCTGGCTTTCGTCCGGAGCGGCTTAGCAATACACACCCCTTTCTGCAAAGGTTGACTGCCAATGAGAGAAGCAAATACGCTCCTCAATTGTCCAAGCTCAGAGCCTTCATGGCCAACGGTTTAACAGGGGTTGATCTCGCTCGCTGTTGGATATCGTGGAGTATACTGACCCTTAGTCAGCGGTCCGGTTTGATGTGCGAGTATACTGGCAGTGTTGATGACCCACTGCGACATGCTAACATCCAGCTCACCGACGAAGAAATCACAGAGGCTGTGAATAAAATTATGAATGAACCGGAACACGTCTGTGCTCGAACCGGCCTGCTTCCCTTCTGTGCCACCAACAAACCGCCAGCTGTAAGAGTTTGATTTTTCTTTTTACTGAACCTGTTATTGATATATCTAGTCATTGTTTAATATCAATGTCTATTTAAACAGGGTAATGATCCATTTTGGAGCAAGAAACTTCCACAGGAGAAGCCAGAAAAAACAGACAAATCGGAACGACCAACCCGGCCAAAGACTAAAGTCGTGAAACGGCCTGCTCATAAGAATAAAACCACTGCATCTTCTGATCCGGCCCCTGATGATGATGTGGGTAATCCGGACCTTGAGGTAGAGCTTGACTCACTTGGCTTATTTTTCATGCGCCTTATTGATGATGATATTTGTCAGGATGATGCCGAAGCCAGCCATGCTGATGCTGCAGAGGTAATTACTCTCTCTTCCGATTCAGACCCTTTGCCTTCACTAAAAATCCGTCAGGCAAACCGGAAGGTTAAATTTTCTCATCCTCTTGCTTACTTGGATCCCAAATTTCTTATGAAGACCCAACAGCACGAAGCTCGCCGCACAACCCGGCACAGCGGCCAGGTAGTTACCTCCGCCGGTTTACCGAACAGTCCGGTTAGGAAACGCCGTTCAGAGGTCTCTAATTTGCTTGTCAGTGCTTGTCCTAAAGCGGGCTGTTTTCGTCAACCTCTTAATCCATCTGACTCCGATTATCAGGTTACTTCCCACTCATCCTCTGGCGAGTCATCGGCTACTCAGCTGCCACCGCTCAAAACGGTGCTTGGGTAAGCTATACTTATCATAATATTTCTGGTACATCACCTTGTAACATATGTTGTATTTGACTTTGTTATTCCTTTCAGGGCCAAGCCTAGGCCGAGCAAGAAGGCTTGCCTGGATAAAGCGGCCGAGGAGGACACCGTCCCTGAACCGGGTAAAACACCAGATCTTGAAGCGGCTATTCATGAAGATATACCCAATGATCCACCACAGCAGGATGACGATTTTATTGCTGAAGAAAGGTCTATTGACGCCTCAGGCCCTGTCAACCAGCCCACAAGCCCCATCTGGTTTGGGAGATCCACCAGTCCATCCCAGCCTGCTGACAAACCGACTGCACCAGTGCAAACCGGCGATGCTAAGGATGATGAAGTTGTAATTACTGGTATTGGCCGTACAGAGCCCAGCAATCCTGTTGCTTTATCCAAGCATACCGCCAAAGAAGAATTTGCTGCCATGGGCAAAGGCAAGTGGAATGTTGACTTGGCGACCTATGCTGCTCTGAATGCCCAAGATCTTCATTCTGGCTATCTGAACCGGCTGTATACCAGCCGTGATTATGAAGCTGGTCTGGTGAATATGATGAAAGAGAAATTTGAGGTAACTTCCATGTGCTTTTCCCTGCTTGGACATTTCAATCTTGTTAATTCTCCTAGCTCCCAAGGGCCGGTTTAGAATCTTCATTCAAACCGGGACTTGCTAATATAAATCTCCATACTGCGGAATTCGCTGATGTAGCCCCCAAGGGCCGGTTCAACTTAGCGTAGTTAAACCGGGACTTTAAGTAATTGTCATCTTTATTTGAGCAAATAGCCATTAGCCCCCAAGTGCCAAGTTGAATACTTGTATTGATCTTGGGACTTTAGAATCTATTGAAAGATTAAGATCAAATATACATTAGCCCCCAAGGGCCAAATGCATAACTTGTTATGTGGTTGGTACTTCAATTGTTGTACTGCTTGCGGAATCATATATCTGTCTGTATGCAGGCTGAACTGAAGACAAAAGAAAACCAAGTCGCCGATCTCCAAGAAAATCTGAAATCCCAACAAGCTGAAACCTCCAAAGCAAAAGAGGAATTAACCAGCGCTTTAAGCGCCATGGAACAGCTTAAGGAGGGCTTCAAGAAAGAGCGGGCGGATTGGGCCACTGAAAAATCCGCTTTAACCAAACGAGCAGAAGATGCCGAGGCTGCACTGAAACCGGTGGTGGACGAACTGACCAGCATAAAGCGGCATGTGCATGCCATCACCGCTGCTATCTTTGGTAAGTTGGCTTGATTTCTGGATTGATTCGGCCGTCTTATAGAGCTGCCGGGTTGTTAACCCTTTGTAATATTTCAGGGACACGCATTGGTCACTTGGGGTCAGATGTGCGGAAGAAATTGAAAGCCGCCTACACATTGATCGAACAACTGTACACTGGTGCACAACGGATCATCTGTACTGCATCCCACAACAATCGGGCGCCCACTTTGATTCAGGACACTCTAAAGAGACTGTCTATGCTTCCTGCCCGGGTTGAAGAGCTAAAGAAATCCGCTGCTCGAACTGGTGCGATCAATGCCTTAATCCGGGCAAAAGCTTGGGTGCCAGATTTTGATCCTGTTGAAGCGGCTCAGGGCTATCCCAGCTTGAAGGAAAATGGGTCAGAATTTAGTGAAGCGGATCTGCGAGCAATAAACTGGGAGGTTCGTCCGCTAGCTTGTCAATTGGTTGAAGAAGCAGACTTGTCTCATTATCAAGCCCAATATGACAACCAAAATAAGCGAGTAGCTGCACCAATTCCTGAAGCGGAAAATCTTATCCCTCCAATCCGTAAGCATACTTACGCTCCCGATATTGAACCGTCGTTGCTGATCCATGATGAAGCTATCTTTCAAGCATTAATGGGAATCGACTGGACAACTGTTGATTTCCAGCCGCTGGGTAGAGAAGCTGAAGTTGAAGCGGCGCGGGATGACCCACAACCATCAGGCCAGGCTGGTGACCAAGCTTGAACCGGAAGCCGGTTTAAACTGCTTCTTCTTTGCGAAAAAACAATGATCTTATTTTGGGCACCGTGTTGCCTTGTAATAGGCTAGCCGATACTCTTGACTTTGATATGCCTTCGTGCATAATTACTGCAACTTGTTCTTCCTTTGGGTGATGCACCTTTCAAAGTATTTTCTGCAATACAAAAAATCTTAAAGTGCCAGCGCGGTTGTACCGTCAGGCGGAGTATGATGTCTGCATATATGAAATCAAAATATCTGAAATTTAAGCATATGATCAAATCTTTGGGATACATAATACCTGCCACCATTGGGCATGAAGTTGGCTTGGCCAATCTTGAAGAGGAGGTTTATAAACCCACACTGTTGGAGGAGATAGCAGCTCCTGTATATATATAATGCCGGTTTACCATGTAAACCGTGCCAGGTTATAATAAAACACCGTGTTACTCCGTAATAGGATGTTTATAAAAAATCAAACCGGGCAAATAGTCTCTGGATTAAAATGGACCGTGTTCCGTCAATTGACAGTTTGAACCGGCTTAAAACTTTGTCGGTTTAAAAAACGCAACAAAAAGAAAGAAATATCTATCAAAGAAAAATGTGAAGCAAAGGCAATGATAAAACCGTTTGCAAAAAGAGGCTTTATTTGAGCCGATCAGATGGCGTTACCATGGTCGGACACGACCAAGCTCCTGATAGGTGTAGCTATGGTACAAGTCAGCCAGGTCCCCAAATGAAACCGTGGCATTTATGCTGATCAAGAGGCGTGGCAATGGTTCGGGTTCGACCAAGCCCCCAAGTGATTCTGTGGCCTTAGGCCGATCAAAAGGCGTGACTGGTTCAGACGTGACCAAGTCCCCAAGTGATCTGGTGGCTCTCGCCTATCAAGAGGTGTTGCATTTGTTCGGACACGACCAAGCCCCCAAGTGATATAACATGATGCTTTGAAAAGCTAACTCAAGGGGTAAACCGGAGGCTGCTTTAGAACAACTCTGTGTAACCACACATGATGTAAAAGAATAGATACCCCGCTTTAGCTGAGGTTCCGGTTTATTATATTTAATCATAATATATACATCGTCGTAATATGTACATAAGTAGAGCCAATGGCTCAGGTATAGTAAGGCCGAAGATGAGCTATGTTTCACGACCTGTCCGTCTCCTCCACTGATGTACGTGAGTCTTTATGCTCTCGAATATCTATCAGATAGTATGACCCGTTGTGCAGATTCTTGCTGACCATGAAAGGTCCCTCCCAAGGTGGGGATAGCTTATGCATATCAGTCTGATCTTGGATGAGCCGAAGCACCAAATCTCCTTCCTGAAAGGTTCTGGTTCTGACTCGGCGACTGTGATAACGACGAAGATCCTATTGGTAAATCACCGAGCGGGCGGCTGCTATGTCACGTTCTTCATCCAACAGGTCCAAAGCGTCTTGCTGTGCTGTCTCGTTGTCCGCTTCAACATAATCCGCCACACGAGGTGAGTCATGACGGATATCACTTGGGAGAACCGCCTCCGCTCCGTAGACCATGAAGAATGGCGTGTATCCTGTTGATCTGTTGGGTGTAGTATTGATGCTCCATAACACAGATGGTAACTCTTCTACCCAACAACCCGGTGTTCTCTGCAAAGGAACCATAAGCCAAGGCTTGATGCCTCTCAAGATCTCTTGATTAGCCCTTTCTACTTGACCATTGGACTGTGGGTGTGCCACTGATGAAACGTCAAGCCGGATGTGCTCCCGTTCGCAGAACTCCTTCATGGCACCCTTGGACAAATTGGTACCATTATCTGTGATGATACTGTGTGGAAAGCCAAACCGGAAAATCACTTTTTTGATGAACTGAACCGCCGTGGCCGCATCACACTTGCTAACAGGTTCTGCCTCCACCCACTTTGTAAACTTTTCAACCGCCACCAGGAGGTGGGTCTTCTTATCTTTGGACCTTTTCAAAGGCCCAACCATATCCAGCCCCTAAGTCGCAAACGGCCAAGTAATTGGAATCATTCTCAATTCTTGAGCCGGCACATGAGCACGTCTTGAAAACTGTTGGCAACTGTCACATCGTCTGACCAGATCCTCCGCATCAGCATGAGCAGTTAACCAATAGAAGCCATGGCGAAACGCTTTAGCCACCAAAGATTTTGAACCGGTGTGGTGACCACAATCTCCTTCGTGGATCTCACGCAAAATTTCACAGCCTTCTTCAGGAGACACACAATGTTGAAACGCCCCTGATACACTGCAATGATGCAACTCGCCATTGACAATAGTCATGGACTTGGACCGCCGGATTATCTGTCGGGCCAGAGTCTCAACCTCTGGTAACTCGCCCCGGTTCATGTACGCCAGGTAAGGAAGCGTCCAATCCGGAATGACATGAAGAGCTGCCACCAATTGAGCTTCCGGATCAGGAATAGCCAAATCTGCTTCACCAAGGAGCTTGATCGATGGGTTGTGCAACACATCCAGAAAAACATTGGGCGGGACCGGTTTGCGCTGAGAGCCCAGCCGGCTTAAAGCGTCCGCCACTTCATTCTTTCGTCGGTCCATGTGGTCCACCTGATAGCCTTTAAAGTGACCTGCAACAATACCCACCTCACGACGATATGCTGCCATGAGTAGGTCCTTGGAATCCCAAGTGCCAGATACTTGTTGAGCCACGAGGTCCGAGTCACCGAAGCACTTAACTCGACTTAGATTCATCTCCTTAGCCATCCGGAGACCATGGAGCAAGGCTTCATACTCAGTTGCATTGTTAGTATAAGGGAACATTAAGCGGAGAACGTAACAAAACTTATCACCTCGTGGGGAAGTTAATACGACTCCAGCCCCCGAGCCTTCCAATTGCCTGGATCCGTCAAAATGGATGGTCCAATATGTGCGATCCGACTTTTCTTCAGGTGCTTGCAGTTCCATCCAATCATTGATGAAATCAACAAGTGCTTGAGACTTAACCGCCGTCCGAGGCACATACTTCAATCCATGCGGCCCAAGCTCTATAGCCCACTTGGCAATCCGGCCAGTCGCTTCCCGGTTATGGATGATATCCCCCAAGGGAGCAGAACTGACCACCGTAATGGGGTGCCCTTGGAAGTATTGCTTAAGCTTCCGGCTTGCCATAAAAACTCCGTATACCAGCTTCTGCCAATGCGGATACCTTTGCTTGGACTCAATGAGTACCTCACTGATATAATCGACCGGACATTGAACCGGATGCTCCTTACCTGCCTCTTTTCGCTCCACCACAATAGCCACACTGACCGCACAAGCATTAGCAGCCACATATAGCAGCAACGGCACTTTGTCAATGGGAGCAGCGAGCACAGGCGGATTGGCCAATTGCCGCTTTAAGTCCTCAAATGCTTTATCAGCAGCAGAACTCCAGACGAATTGATCCGTCTTCTTCAACATTTGATACAGAGGGATTGCCTTCTCACCAAGGCGGCTGATAAACCGGCTTAATGTGGCAATCCGGCCTGCCAGGCGTTGAACATCATTGGTACACTTCCGTTTAGCCAGGGAGGTGATGGCTGTGATCTTCTCCGGATTAGCCTCAATTCCCCTGTTGGACACCAGAAAACCGAATAACTTGCCTGCCGGTACACCAAAGACACACTTGGCCGGATTAAGCATCATCTTGTACGTCCTCAGGTTATCAAAGGTTTCCCTCAAGTCGTCAACCAGAGTCTCCTTCTCCCTGGACTTAACCACGATATCATCCATGTAAGCATGTACATTATGGCCAATCTACTTGTGAAGACAATTTTGTACACACCGTTGATAAGTTGCCTGGGCACTCTTGAGCCCAAATGGCATAGACACATAGCAGAAGGCTCCAAAGGGAGTTATGAATGCTGTCTTCTCCTGGTCCTTAACTGCCATTTTGATCTGATGATAGCCAGAATATGCATCCAAAAAACTTAAACGCTCACAACCCGCCGTAGCATCAATAATTTGATCAATACGAGGGAGGGCAAAAGGATCTACTGGACAAGCCTTATTAAGATCTATGTAATCCACACACATGCACCAGGTGCCGTTTTTATTAAGGACCAGCACCGGATTGGCAAGCCACTCAGGGTGAAAAACTTCAACAATAAAGCTAGCTGCTAAGAGCCTGGCTACCTCTTCTCCAATCGCCTTGCGTCTTTCTTCGTTAAACCGGCGGAGGAACTGTTTCACCGGTTTGTATTTAGGATCCACATTAAGGGTGTGCTCAGCGAGTTGCCTCGGTACACCTGGCATGTCAGAGGGCTTCCATGCAAAAATGTCCCGATTCTCACGGATGAACTCGATGAGCGCTTTTTCCTATTACGGATCCAAGTTGGCACTGATGCTGAACTGCTTGGACGAATCGCCAGGTACGAAGTCAACAAGCTTAATTTCTGCTGCCGATTTGAACTTCAGGGCCAGATCATGCTCCGTAGTTGGCTTCTTTAATGGAGTCATGTCCGCCGGATCAACATTGTCCTTATAATACTTCAGCTCCTCGGTGGCACAAACCGACTCTGCGTAGGCCGCATCTCCTTCCTCGCACTCCAAAGCGATTTTACGGCTTTCGTGAACCGTTATTGTCCCCTTGTGACCCGGCATCTTGAGCTGCAAATACACATAACAGGGTCATGCCATAAACTTGGCGTAGGCCGGTCGCCCAAACAGGGCGTGATATGGACTTTGGATTTTCACCACTTCAAACGTCAATGTTTCCGACCTGGAATCATGATCATCTCCAAAGGCCACTTCCAGAGCTATCTTACCAACAGGATATGCTGACTTGCCAGGTACCACACCGTGGAACACCGTATTGGACGGTTTGAGAATTTTATCTGTTAGTCCCATACGATGGAAGGTCTCATAGTACAAGATATTAATGCTGCTCCCTCCATCCATGAGCACCTTGGTGAACTTATAACCTCCCACCTGAGGCACCACCACCAGAGCCAACTAACCTGGATTATCAACCTGGGGAGGGTGATCCTCTCTGCTCCATATGATTGGTTGTTCAGACCAGCGTAGATAACGGGGCACGGCCGGTTCAACAGAGTTGACTGCCCGCCTCTGAACCTTCCGGTCTCGCTTGTCCAAGCTAGTGGTGAAGACATGGTACTGCCCACTATTCAACTGCTTTGGGTTGCTCTGGTAACCTGACTGTTGCTGCTGCTGGTTGTAACCACCCTGGTTGTTCTGATTATTTTGATTGTTATGTCCGCCTGGATTACCATTAAATCCTGAACCGAAATTTCCTCCACCGTAACCTGGCCCGGATCCTGAGCCACCGCCGGAGCCATGATCATACCGGAAAGCATTAGAATTCTTGAACTCCTGCATAATGAAGCAATCCTTCCAAAGGTGGTTTGCTGGCACCTCCTTTGTCCCATGCTTTGGACAGGGCTGGTTCAATAGATAATTTAAGCGGTCCGGGTTAGGGTTAGGTGCTCCACCACGATTCGGCGGTTTACCCTTGCGTCGCTGACCCTTGTCCTGCGCGTTGGTATTAGCCACGAAGTCCATGTTGCCATCCGCTTTACGCTTGCCTCCCCTACCGTTACCTGCCGAGTGATGCTGCTGACCTTTGGAGTTGTTGTTCTTCTTTCCCTTCCCTGTCTTGTCATCATCAGACTCGGGATCCTTGGTACTATCAGAATCAGCATATTTTACCAAAGCAGCCATGAGGGTCCCCACGTCAGTGCAATGGCGCTTCATCCGTCCTAACTTCAGCTTTAGGGGCCCAAACCGGCAATTGCCTTCTAGGGTTATAACCGCGGTGTCAGCGTTGATGCGGTCTGATGAATGCAGAACCTGCGAGACCCGGCGCACCCAATGAGTCGTCGATTCTCCTTCCTCCTGGACACAGGCAGCTAAGTCCACTATCGACATAGGCTGCTTACATGTATCCTTGAAGTTACTGATAAACTGGGCTCGTAATTGGGCCCATGAACTGATAGAATTGGCCGGTAAGCTTTTTAACCAAGTGCGGGCCGTTCCTTCAAGCATCATGGTGAAGTACTTCGCACATGCCGCATCATCCACATCAAGCATCTCCATGGCCATCTCATAGCTCTCCACCCATGTCTCTGGGGGTTGATCCGCCGTGTAATTTGGTACCTTGCGCGGGCCCTTGAAATCCTTGGGAAGGTGCACATTGCGTAAAGCGGGGACAAGGCAAGGCACCCCCAAAGAACTAGAAGTAACACCAGGTTCAACCGAGATAGTTGGACAAACCGGCGTAAGCTGCCGAGCCTGATACTGTGCGGCTAACTCGGCCTCCCTGCGCGCTCGGGCCCGGTCCACCACTTCCTGAGCGTTATCAGCACCACCGCCTGGGTTGTTGCCGCGGGGTGCTCCACGTCGTTCATTACATGACACTGCCGGTTCATCCATATGCCTGCTATAGCTCCGGCTTGGACGAGGGGTCGAGTGGATGCGGTCGCAGCTGTACGAGTATGCTTCCTGTTGGACCAAAGCTGTCCTAAGAAGCTCCTTGACCCGTCGCGTCTCTACCGCCTGCGGCGAGTCACCTTCAATTGGAATGGCCTCCAGCCGTGCAGCAGCGGCAACGAGATTGTCCATTCGGTTGGAGTAGTGACCCGGAGGTGTTGAAACAGCCTGAGGTATAACAGGTTTTTGAAGAGGCGGATTCATCAGACGGGGCTGAACCGGCGCGCCAGTCCCAGGAGCTTCCGCCCGGTTTCCCTCTAGCGGATTACTGGTTCCTGCTCCTGGGGTGTTGAAAAGGTCTCTGGCCTCGAAAACCGAAGGCAAACGAGATCGTTACTTCCTCTTCATGACTTCATGCGACGCGTTCTGGTCCAACATGAGCATGTAGGCTTGTGCGTCTAAAGCGGCCCGCTCTGTGGTCATCCTGGCATTCTCAGCTGCCAGGTCGCCTTGGCCTGGGTGATCTGTTCCTTCACCTTTGCAATCTCCGCATTGTGGACTTCCTGATCCGCCGGGTTAGCTTCTGCCATAAGCACAACCAATGCATCAAATAGATCTGATAGAACTTGAGCCGGCGGGCGTGCAAAGCTTCCTGCCCCGGCAGCTGTCGCCGCTACTGAACCAGAGGTTATTGGCGCAGCGGTCGAAGAATGAAGCGCTGCTTGTGTGCCGGCCATGAATATTCCAACTCGGTTGGGTAGATCAGAGGGGTCCGGAATACTGTCGCCATCGGAACAGCCCCCAATCCGGCCATCTTGTAGCTGATATAGAGATTAGGTTTCTCCGGTTGATGACTCGTCGCCGGAATAAACGATGGTCTCGCCGCGAGATTCCGATCCATCCTCATAACTTCCTCCATGGATGACTCCCATGAAGGCACACTTCACGACCGGTTTAACCCGGGCGGATCACGCACACTGAGCCGTTTCGACGAGGTCGGTGCAGATGTCCGGCTCAGGGCCCGGTTCACCGATCTTGCCGATGAAAACGTGTATGCCACCAAAGGGGACCCGATACCCATACTCAACTCAGCCGGCCTCGGGGCCCCAGCCTGCATCATCGATGTAGAGCTTGCCGCGACGACTCTTAGTCACCCGGCCCACAACGTAGCCCTTGAGTCCTTCAAAGCGGCCCTCCAAGAACTTGAAACCATCGGCCGATAGCCCCATGGTGGGCGCCAACTGTCGTGGTTTTGTCACGGCAGATGTCCTCGTGAAAGGACTTAGTCGTGGAGCCATCGCAACGGGTTAGCTTGAAGGGGTTAAAGCGGACACAGGGACGCAAGAGAGTTTATACTAGTTCGGCCCCTTCGATGAAGGTAAAAGCCTACGTCTAGTTGTGATGGAATTGATGGGGTTTCGATGACTAGGGAGCAAACAAGCTTCGCCTAAGTCTCGAGTTGTTGTCTGTTGTCCTTGAACCGCCGCCGGGTCGTCCCCTTATATACATGGGTGACGCCCGTCGGTTTACAGAGTCCCAACACCGGCTCATATACGTGTTCCGTTTGGTCTCTACTTATTCCTAACTTACAATACAAGTTTACATACCGACGCCGGTTTACGGCTACAGGCCTTAAACCGATCATGGGCTTTAAGCCCTCATCTACCTTCATGGGCTTTAACATACTTAACTACTGATGAAGTTAACCCGGCCCAGATAGGCCGGTTTACACCCAGTAGTAATATCCCCAGCAGGACCCGGGGCCGGGTTCCTCATCAAGCGGCGCGCCCCTCCAGGCAGCACCTCCCAGTTCTAGCCCGGCGGAGCCCAGTCCCGGACATGGGTGCCGGACATCGTCGCGGACGGGTAGATGGCGAGGATGCGGGCTGGGCATCGTCGAGAACAAATACTAGCTATATGCCCGCAAAAAGTAACATTTTTTTAATGATTGGATTTTGATAACTAAAATTTCTAACATTTCTATATAACTAACATTCCTATAACATTTCTAACAATGCTGTATAACTAACATTTCTATAACATTTCTAATATTTCTATAACTAAAAAACAGAAAAAAAATTATAACATTTCTATATATATAACTAACATTTGTATAACATTTCTAATATTTCTATAACTAAAAAAAGAAAAATTTCTAACTTTTTTATAACTATTTCTATAACTAAAAAACAGAAAAATTTCTAACAATTCTAACTATTTTATAACTATTTCTATAACTAAAAAACAGAAAAATTTCTAACAATTCTAACATTTCTAACAATGCTATATAACTAACTATTTCTATAACTAAAAAAAGAAAAATTTCTAACAATGCTATGTGTGTGTGTGTGCTCACCGGCGAGGCGAGAGGCGACGGGGGGCGGCGACGGGGACGGCGATGGGTGCGGCAACGACGGGGACAGGGACGGGGTGGCGACGACGGGGATGGGGCGGCGATGACGGGGACGGGGACGACGCGGGACGGGCCGGGACGGCGCGGCGGTGACGACGGGGACGGGGACGACGTGGCGGTGACGACAGGGACGGGGGCGGCGACGAGGGTTATGGAGACGGGGGCGGCGCGCGACGGGGTAGAGGAGAAGAAGCAGAGGAGAAACTGAAATTTTTGAAGTGTTTAGTTATATAGGATGGACCTTTAGTACTGGTTGGAGCCAGCAACCGGTACTAAAGGCCTGTTTTAGCCAGGCCAAGCGGTGGGAACCGCACCCCCTTTAGTGCCGGGTGGTGGCTCCAACCGGTACTAAAGGCCCCCCCTTTAGTACCGGTTGGTGCTACCACCCGGCAATAAAGGGGGTGCGCTGGCGCAGGTGCGGTGCGAAATGTTTAGTCCCACCTCGCTAGCCGAGGGGCGTCCGCACTGGTTTATAAGCCCCAGTGCGGTAGCTCCCTCGAGCTCCTCTCCAAAGCAGGCCTACTGGGCCAAAATGTTCTGTGCTGCCCTGTGGGCCTACTGGGCATTTGCGGGCCTGCATCCTGGCCCAATAATAGGTTGGGTTTCTAGTCGTATGCAGGCCGCTGTGGCGCAGTAGGTGGGCTTTTTTATTTTTTTTATTTTTGTTTGAGTTGTTTTTTTTGCTGTATTTAGAGTTTCTTTGTGAATATTTTTGCTTTAGGTACAAAAAATTACAAACTTTATGTTAGTACCATGTGCTCATCCCACGCACGTACACCTGTTCCATTCCACAGTTGTAAGAGTTCTTCAACTAATGGCCTTAGGTACACATCAATGTCGTTGCCGGGTTGCTTAGGGCCTTGGATGAGCACTGGCATCATAATGAACTTCCGCTTCATGCACAACCAAGGAGGAAGGTTATACAAACATAGAGTCACAGGCCAGGTGCTATGGTTGCTGCTCTGCTCCCCAAAAGGATTAATGCCATCTGCGCTTAGACCAAACCATACGTTCCTTGCGTCATCTGCAAACTCCTTCCCATACTTTCTTTCGATTTTTCTCCACTGCGACCCGTCAGCGGGTACTCTCAACTTTCCGTCTATCTTACGGTCTTCTCTGTGCCATCGCATCGCCTTGGCATGCTCTTTGTTTTGGAACAAATGTTTCAACCGTGGTATTATAGGATCATACCACATCACCTTGGCAGGAATCTTCTTCCTGGGGCGCTCGCCCTCGACATCACCAGGGTCATCCCGGCTGATCTTATAGCGCAATGCACCGCATACCGGGCAAGCATTCAAATCCTCTTACTCACGGCGGTAGAGGATGCAATCATTAGGGCATGCATGTATCTTCTGCACCTCTAACCCTAGAGGGCAGACAACCTTCTTTGCTTGGTACGTACTCTCGGGCAATTCATTGTCCTTTGGAAGCATATCCTTTATCATTACCAGCAACTTTCCAAATCCCTTGTCAGATACACCATTCTCTGCCTTCCATTGCAGCAATTCCAGTGTGGTGCCCAGCTTTTTCTTGTCACCTTCGCAATTCGGGTACAACAATTTTTTGTGATCCTCTAACATGCGCTGCAACTTCTTCTTCTCCAAATCCCTTGCGCAGTTTCTCTTTGCATCGGCAATGGCCCGACCTAGATCATCAACGGGCTCGTCCGATGCCTCTTCTTCAGCTTCTTCCCGCATTGCCGGCTCAGCTTCTTCCCGCATTACCGGCTCAGCTTCTTCCCTCATTGTTGTATCATTGTATTCAGGGAACCCATGGCCAGCATAGCTGTCGTCGTCCTCTTCTTCTTCATTGTCTTCCATCATAACCCCTCTTTCTCCATGCTTGGTCCAAACATTATAGTGGGGCATGAAACCGGACTCAAACAGGTGGACATGAATGGTTCTTGACGTAGAGTAATTGTGACCATTCTTACAGCCAGCACATGGACAATGCATAAAACCATCTGCTTGCTTGTTTGCCTCAGCCGCAAGCAGAAAAGTACGCACGCCATTAATGAACTCGGGAGAGCATCGGTCATCGTACATCCATTGCCGGCTCATCTTCAATACACAGCACCGAAAACATCAAATTAATACAATACATAAAGTTCATACATAAAGATCATACAACACTTCAATGCAACAAACAAATAACTCTCTAGCTAAAGAATTTAAATGCAACAACAAATGCGATCAAGATCGCAACTAAGGTAACAATTGATCCAACAGCATAATGATACCAAGCCTCACTATGAATGGCAGATTTTCTAATCTTTCTAATCTTCAAGCGCATTTTCTCCATCTTAATCTTGTGATCATCGACGACATCGGCAACATGCAACCCCAATTCCATCTTCTCCCCCTCAATTCTTTTCAATTTTTCCTTCAAATCCTCGTTTTCTCTTTCAACTAAATTTAACCTCTCGACAATAGGGTCGGTTGGAATTTCGGGTTCAACTACCTCCTACATACAAATATCTATGTCAACTTGGTGGGCATAATTTGTCATAAACACGAAATGCAATGAATAGTTTTAAAAGAGAATATACCACATCCGAATCATAACCCGGACGAGGGCCGACGGGGACGGATATCAAAACCATGGCACTATGCATAACAAACAACGTATGGGTAAGATAATTATACGAGTAACTATATATCCAAATCACACAAACATCATTTTTTTTATATAAAACTTCATGAACAAGAGGCTCACCACAAGGTGGTGCCGGCGACGAGACATAGCGAGCGATCGACAGTGGTTACGACGGAGATTTAGAAGGTACTAAGTAAACCACACCTACATATGCAAAACTAAGTGTTATTTTTGACCTCAAATTGCATATAAATCAAATACTAGCACATATATATAATTCCTCCCAAATTACTAAACTCAAAAATCAATCACTATATAAAGCATTGCATGAGCTAATCTAGCAATGAGAGATGAAAGGAAAGAGTTGCTAACCTTTGTGATCATTTGAATGGATGGGGGCCTTCAAATCTTGGGCAAAATGTGTGATGAGCTTGAGAGGAAGAGGGTAAAGAACAGAGAGGAGAGGGGAAAGGGGAAGAACAGAGCGAGCTCGGGTGGACGAAGGGTGTATGTAGGACGACCTTTAGTACCGGTTCGTGATACGACCCGGTACTAAAGGTGCTGGAGGGGCCCCGGACTGACAACATCCTGCCACCACTCACTTTAGTACCGGTTCATGGCACGAACCGGTGCTAAAGGTTCGCCACGAACCGGTATTAATGAGAGCGGCCCGGCTAGCCATTGGAACCGGCACTAATGTACACATTAGTGCTGGCTCAAATTCAAACCGGCACTAATGTGCTTCACGTTTGACCCTTTTTCTACTAGTGTGTGTATATCTCTAGGTTTGATATATGAATTTGAAATCACGAAATCCCGGCTTAAAAATGTACCTCCGTTTAAATGAATTACAAAAGCTAATGATGGAGTCGCATTCCAAAATTCCAATCTTAGGTTTGTAATTCTGGTACATCAAGGTATATCACACATGTTCAAAAGTATCGTTATCTCATAGTACAAACTGTGAAACAAATTGACCAACCATGAGTGCACAATATCTCAATTACGCTAAAGTCCCTCAAATATAGACACCTCACTCTTTATCTGAAGTCAACCCCTCCCCCACCACACACACACACACATACACACACAGAGAAGTCGTTCTCTCCCCCAAACACCAACACACGAGCACATTAACACCCCTCTCTCTTGTAAAGTCCAGACCCCAACATAGGTCTCTATCACTTTGTCTCTCGGGCATGCACACATCTCTTCCCTCACTCTCTAGGTCTCCCGCTATCTCTCTTACCCAAGCACACGCACTATGTAGAGTGTATATTTCCCATACACACAAAACGTCACCCCCAAACGTCTATCTCCCTAGTTATGTGGTTCTCGCGCACTCACCACACACACCACCCCCACTGCAAACAAGCACACTTTGTCTCCTTGTGCACCACTCTCCTCTTTCTATCTCTCCCACATGCTGACCCGCCCCAGCTCTTTCCCCGTATACATATATGCCATGACTCTTTGCATAGCTCCCTAATGTATAATCGTTCTCGATTTCGCACATTGTTCTCTACACTATCTATTCTAGATCTCTCATGAATTCCCTATCACACACACGATGACTTGCTTCCCTTGCGTCTCCGTTCATAGGCCAATTTCGGACAACATCAACATTGTCTCCCTATCTATACGCCATTTATGGACACAAACGACCCCTCTCGCCCCCTCTCTTCCTCTCACTCTCTCTCTCTCTCCGTCGCTAGCTCTCTCTTTCTCTCGCTCTCACACCCCTCTCCCACACACACACACACTCGATGTCTCTTCCAAATAGTCTGCTCCCCCCGCCCGCACCCGTGCTATCTCGCTACTACACATGTCATACCATCCCCCTTCCCTTATACTAGGTTTACATCATTAGTGGTCTCTCTACTCCACATACACTCTCTGCCTCTCACACACAAACGCGTGCACGAACACACACAGACACGCACAAACACCCATTTACCTGGATCCTCATCTCTCCTCATGTCCGCATGTGTATCTCACACACTCACTCTCTAATTATGTATATGTGTCTCCATGTTACACAACACAAATCCCCATGTACATGTCTCTATCTATCCTCCACACACATAGACACAAAGAATCTGTTATCATTGCCACAGTCTCTAACATATCACACACGCACTCTCTCTCTCTCTCTCTCGCAAACACGCTCAACAAGGGTTTCCCCGTGAATAACTTACTGTCTATTCATGAATAGTCATGGCAGTACGGCGAACACGAGACGTGAAAAAGAATAAATCTACACGTGCTTAGACCACCTAGTATGACTACTAGGACTAGAGCAAGCCAAAAAGCGTGCTGCCGTCACCCCCTCCTTGTCGGCGACGGGAAAATCTTCATTTTACATAGTCGAGAAGTCATTGTGCTAAGGCCCCACATGTCGAGGCGTTGAATAGAATGTAGATGCTAGTTTACAGAAGCAAGTATCGATAATACGTTTGTATCTCCATACTTATATTTCTTCTCTTATAAAAAACTGAGTTGGTGATGATGGTACGTGTGCCATCTTGCAATATAGACCGTCCGGTCTATATCTGATGGATGGAAATTAAACTAAAAGATACCCGCACCCCTCTCCACATTTGCAGACAAGGCCTTCCCTCGTTCATCCTTATCTCCAACAAACCTCATTGTTGAGCAATTAATAAAGGAAGCCTCTGGAACAAACTGGCCTGGTGGCCGCTGCCGACGTCGTCAATCCCCATGCCTCCGCTCAGTCCGACCACCAACCACCACCACACCCCACTCCTCTTCACCTTATCTCATATTTCTTGAGATATCATTAGTTTTTACACATGGGATTACTCCCGCGAGGGTCAATCACAACAAGTGTTTTATAAAAAAATGCATCTTGATGTTCCGTGCAATGCACGGATCTTGCTAGTACTCCTACACAAGACTAAGTTGGTGATGCTGGTGTGTCTGCCATCCGTCGTTTCTGACCATTAGAACTACATCTAACGATTGTGAGGTAAGTTGTTGCCTTTTCTCACCAACATCCCACTTGTCTACCAATTTGCAGAAAACCCCATAATTAGTATCTTAAAACCAACCACATCCCTCCCTGACCTCACCAAAATAGCCCAAGGAATATATTCTAATTGAAACATAATATATCTCTAGTGACATATGTATATCAAAATTAGAGTGTTTTGTACCAAGTTTGTGAATAAGTATTATTCTAATTGTGATTCGTTGCAACGGACATGAACATTGCTAGTATTTCCAACCATGCATTTCTTTTCCTAGTATTCCATAGTTTCGAGTTTTCCATCAAGATATTAGTCACTCATGGTTGATATTTACTTTCAATCATGTACACATATGCACTATGTAACTAGCCTTGCTTATTGGCTTCCAAAGCTTAACTTTCACTCCTACTTACAATATGTAGAGTATTTAACAAAAAACTACCACTTTCAACCAGCCCTAGGAGGAATCTATTGTACAAAAAATAGCAAAAACATACCCAAAATTTCTTAATCCACGCCAAAAACTACCTAGTACTCCTACCGATTAGGTTCGTTTTAACCCATTTATGACAGGGTTGGCCCACATGTCCGTGCTGACGAGGCAGCTTAAACCAACACATTTTGTTTGACCATTGACATGAGGGACCCACATCTGACCTTCTATCCTGTTATTCCCCCTCAAATCATTATTTTTCCTGAACATTACTTCAAACAGTACTGATGCGTGTTCGTCGGTGGCGCCGATGATGAGCGAGTTGGCCGCCGCTCCGCTGGACGGGCCGGACGCCGCGCTGGCCTCCGCACGGGTTGGCAGGCTGGCCCGAGCATGACTCACGAGCGAGAAAGCCGCCGCGCTGGCCTTCGCTCGAGCCAGATGGTTGGCCTTAGCGCGGCGCGCTCGAGCAAGCCGTCGCGCTGCCGTGCCAATCTAGCTAGCAAACCTTGAAGACAAGCAGCTGGATGGAGCTATCTTGGCTAGCTAGCGGCCACGAGCACCGGACGGAGCTGGCATCTGGGCTGCCGCAACATGGGCTCCGCACCGCCGGCAGTTTTGACCTCGCCTTCTGCCAGCGGCGGTAGCTGCGTCCCATGGCCGAGGATGACTAGGTGGACGGGCCGGAGGTAGAAGGTCACTCGAGGATTTTTGTTGGTAAGAGGAGTACAATGGTTGATAAGGTAGTATTATCTTAAGTCTTCCACGTATGCAAGTGGTAGTAGTTTCTTAGCATTTTAGTGGTTTCTTGCATTATTAGAGCAAGTACAATAGAGCTGAGTCAGCGGGCTATAAGAAATAAACTACTACTACATGTTGGCTATAAGATGGGTTGTAGATGACATGGCACTGGCTTATAGCCAGCAGCTAGCTATACTATTAACCATGCTCTTAGGGGTTTCTTGTAAGGAAAAACGTATGTACTACTAGCGACAAAAGGCGATTCTAGGTTGCGTTGTACTCCAACGACTACTACTAGTGGTCGTGGGAGTGTATACCTCGTTTTGTGGGTTCGATCTCGGCCGAACGCACGGCGGCCTTTTGTTTAAATAGTATACTATCTAGATACATCGCAGAAATGGATGTATCTAGAACTAAAATACATCTAGATACATCCATACCTGCGACAAGTAATTCGGAACGGAGGGAGTACTACACTTCGCTGCAAGCCAGTATTTTACACGGGTAGTTTGAGTTTTGAAGTCAAACAGACGTGCGGCTCCACAATCTGGGTGCACTGGAGTCTGGACAGCCTAGCCACGTGAACGGGTTTTCCTTCCCAGCATCCCGTGGCTCGCGTGCTCGCCCTAGCCGCACCTCGCTTGCAGCTTCCAGCTAGTAGCATATTTAAACTAGCGCCTCCCAATTAAGCCCGAGGAGCCGGAAAAGCCTGACGAGGCATTGGGAACTGTGCAATATGGCTCTGTACGTAAAGTGCTCTACTACTACTTTGTAGCCTGTGGCGTTGCATGCATGCACTTCACTCCATTATCGGCTCTACTATAAAAGAATTTATTACTAGTAAATGTGTTATGTCTACGTGCAACTTGTGTGGTTGTTGCACGGGCTCCAACACACTCTTTGAGAGAAAAAGGTGGCACAGCTTTGGATATACGTGACGTGGCGGCATCATACAGTAGCATCGTCCGCTATAGTTGTACTAGTACACTCCTACTAGGACGACAACTACTATAAAACCTTGCACTTGGCTCTTTGCCTCTTCGGAAGGTTCAACAGTTCGTACACGTGTGAACCTTGCACTTGGCTCTTCGCCTCTTCGGAAGGTCCAACAATGATGATACTACAGTACAATATGCTTCTAGCAATCTAACACCGATTGAACTGCTGCATGTCCACCGCGAGGGCGAGGGCGAGGGAGAGGGAGAGGGCGCTATAGTCAAAACCCTCTCCTCGTCCTGCGAACCACCGCGCGCGTGGGTGAGGGAGAGGCGTAGTAAGCAAGCATCTCCTCGTTCGGCGAGTTGACGGGACACATCAAAGCAGTACTAGTACTAGTAGTAGTACTCCATATTGCGTCCTTTCCGATTAATATGGCTTAATTTGAAACGAGAAAAATACACTGGCGGTCAACGTATGTAACAGTACGCTCTTTACGGTCACTATATATAGTTTTGCGGCGATTATGCGATCACTAGCTCATCGTAGAGCACCGTATTGCACCCTACTGACCGGCCACATAGTCGACGTGGCACTTTGTTGACTGGTTAAATTGTCACCTAGTTTCTGGGCCCCACCTGTTAGTTGGCAGAGCAAAGAAATCAGTTAAACAAAACTTTACGCAGGCGCGACACGAGTCCAACCCTTGCGCACGAACCGCCCTGGCTGTGTATGTGAGTGCATGCACGTGTCCTCCCTCGGTCTTCCAACAAAGAGTGTACTACATGATGTACATCTACACTTCCAATGCATTTAGCCTTTAATCTACTAAATCGATATTGATTGACTAATGCACCAACTTATGTTGTAGGTATAGGCTACATGTCTATCCTTAATTACAACATGCAACGGCCTTCACTTAATCTTCTTATCTCAATGGTCGCATGCACACATAAGTCTGCTACTTTTGGGCGTTAATTATGCCCTGGTCAATGTGTAAATCTCTAAATGTACAGTCTTTCACGGACGTAGGGAGTAGGTTGAGCACTTGAGCGTGAGCATGTGTGTTGCGTCGTGTGCTGTGTGCCGCATGGGTGCGTGAGTGTTGCGTGCATCCATGTGTACGTGTGAGTGTTGCATGTTGCATGAAGCATGCATGCATGGGGCTTACTCCCTTCCATTGACATGTTCATATTTCAAGCTTCCTCTGTTCCCTTCATATGGTGATACTCCCTCTGTTCCCAAATATAGTACAAAGTTGAGTCATCTATTTTGGAACAGAGGGAGTAGTACGGAGTAAAAGGCTCCCTCTGTTCTCAAATACGGAGTATTTGTCTTTCTACAGATTTCAACAAGTGACTAGGTACGGAGAAAAATGAGTGAAGTGAGCGTAGAGGCATAGGGATACTGTAGAAAGGAAGTCCTCGCGATCCATTTATTCCCCATCTCGGTCAGAGAGAACTATTCAACTAGTCTTCGCAGTGAAGTGACAATACACGCTGCAGCAGATGGGACACGTAATTAATAAGCTAACCAGTGTGTTGGTGTTACTAAATCAGCCTTACCCAGTACTGCCATCATGTTTGCCAATAGAGCACGCTTCCGCAAATACGCCTACGCACCTCTGTCCTCCATTAACTGACATATGGGCCCTGTTGTGGTAGACCCACATGTCATCGATGTAACTATTTACACTCCGAAGGACGCTATATCCTGGTAGTAGTACTAGTAGAATTGAGATTGAATGCACTTTCTTCCCCGTCTTCCACTCTTCTTCCTCCTCTCTTCCACATCGTTGGCCGCACACCATTTACCCCCGCTCACTGCTCGCCCGCCCGTGCCATCTTCCTTGGTAGCTCGCGCGTACCATATCCCCCCGCTCACTGCTCGCCACACGAGGAGAAGCTTCTTCACTCGCCTGCCCGAATCCACTTCCCCGCTGGCTCGCAGGCACCGAAAACACCAATGACAGAACCGACTGACACACAGAGCCGCGATTGGAATTCCCTCCCCGATGTTCTCTTGGAGCAGATCTATATTCGTATGGACCTACTCAGCACCATCCGTCTGGTCGCATGCTCGATGTCTTTGTACCGTCTACTCGTCTGCAACCGGCCGGCTCTTTTCAAGACACCCTGCTTGCTGATGCCCGATCCTCGCAGGTGGCCCAGACACTGACTTGACAATCCTACGGAGGTTGCCGTGGTGCCCCTCGACATGCTACCACTACCCGTCCACCTGCCCTTCATGCGCGGCCACTACTGGGTGGGCATGAAGGCCAACTGGGTCGTCCTCATCCACCAATCTGGTAGTCCATGGCGTCTCGTGGATATCTACACCCAGCGAGAGATCACCCTTCCATCTTTGGATACCGCCGCCATCGAGCCTCGCGGCCCGCCGGACACTCCTGCCTACTACACACGAGACGCGTCAAGCTTTTGGCTCGACCTCTGTTTGCAGAAAGTTGTAATCTGCGAAGTGCCCACACCATCAGAAGACTACATGGATTACAAGCTCATTGCCTTGTTCAACAAGGGATTAGTCTATCTGGAATCCGGTCGCCATACATGGTTATGGCTCATCATCAATCCTGTTGAGGAAACATTTCTGTCTAATGCTATAGTGCACGATGGCATCGTTTATGCGGTCGACGCACAGATTGGCTACCTATACTGGTGAAATCTATCGTCGTGTAATTGTTGTATATCATCTCATCTTTACCTTATGAATACGACTACCTGTTCATTTGTTACAAATTTAGAATGCATAGCATGTCTATAATCACATCATTGCTATATGTTCCTCTCATTTCCTAGATTTTTATGACCACACATGTTATTGTTAGAGTTGATATGAGAACAATTGGCATCTAATGATTGTTAGAATACATATTATGAGCATAACATCATGATTGCTATATGTTACTCTCGTTTACAAGATTTTTATAACAACGCATGTTATTGCTTAAAGTTTATATGAGAACAGTAGTAGTAAGTGCTATGGTAGAATATGAGTAGGCGTTGTCATAGCTGTTTTCCTCTCATTGTTACATGATGTTTGAACCATGACATATTGCTAGAATATGAAAGCCATTGGCTTATTTTTTAACTTGGGGTATGATTATGACCACGGCATTGCAATTCTCTGTCTATGATATGTGTCACTGTTATAATAATCTTAATTCCACACATACTCTGAACATGATTGTTTATTTTTGTCCTTTTGGTCTCCAATTTGAATTGTTGCAGCAGACGCAAATGCGCTGGCCTTCATGATTCCAGGACCTGGAATCATACCAGCCGATGGGTGGTGGTTTATCGCTCGTTCAGCTGACGGCGGTCATTTGATGCTCATTCGCACGTACCAAATTGACCAAACCATTACATCAAACCATATGTAGTACAATGGGTGGGGCGTTCGTGACATTGATGGCTATGGCTGCTTCGTGTTCGAGAAAGATCCCAGCTCCGTTGGGCCAGGAGTATTTAACTGGAGGCGGGTTTACAACCTCGGCAACCACTCCTTGTTCCTTGGGCTCAATTATCCGATCATCCAACCAATCATCGATCATATCACCGGCGATGATTACTGTGCTATGCAACTTCCATTCGCGAGGGGGGCTGTGTTTACACATCATACCATGGGTTTCATGAATCACCATATCCAGAGATTCGTCGACACAGCTTGTTGCCAGATAATCTTCAGTGTGTGAAAGGCATTAAGCTTCCATGCGATGGATGGCTTTTGCAAACCCGACATGCGGCGATGTGGTTCATGCCAACAGCAAATATGCACAACTTGATTCATACTGATATGTAGACTGAGCCATGTATTCTGCCGCTGTAGCACGACCCTCTTTTGTTGGATATTATGTACTGTTGTTAGTTTGAAGCACTCCTCTGGTTTGAAGGATAGATACCTTCCTAGGATCAAGTGCATCCTAACTCACCTGCGTAGGATGTACTGATAATGATGATGGAGATGCTGTGCAGAAGCCATATATATATATACATATATCAGTTAGGCTTCAAGTGCGTACTTGTTAGTTAAACCTATGTATAAATTGTGACACTAAATACGACTAGTAAGTAGTACAGTAGCAGTACTAGTATACGTCGGTCAAATTATTCATCATGTCCACACATTGAATTGACGTGACAACACGCTGCGCGTGAGGTGACACAAGAATCCCGGCGGCGTGTTCGGGTATTGTGGAATTACCGATGCAAGTCGAAGAAGGATTGGCCCAACCTGAGAAATTTGAGGCCAAAGTGAGTGCTGACAGCGCGAGATTTCAGTCTCTCATCGATTTGTTCATACAAACCATCGACAGCGAGCACGTCATATGTTACACCCAACCTGAGAAACTTCCAGGTAAGACACCGATCGGCCGTCTACTTGCACAAACATATTCCTTTGTTTATAGCTCTAATTTTCTTTTTACATGCAGACCTGGTGAAGCAATTACAATTTGACAGTTAATAAAAAGTGAAACAAGTGACTGCAACATGCCAAAGATGTTATGAAAATGCCAACTAAGTAGACTAAAACCTGTATTCCACAATACTGCAGGTATCACACTGAGTGGCCTAAGGAAGCATTTCTTCCAGCGCAATTCTAGGGCGTTTAAAAGGGGCACGTGGACGTGTCGCAAGATACAGTCGGAGTGCGGCATGCACGCGATGTGGCACAAGACCGGCAATACCTTGCCGGTGATGGTCAACGGCCGGCAGACGGGCAGCAAAAAAGGTTCTGCTGCTGCACACCAACAAGAACTTCGACTAGCAGAGGACCAACTAGGTGATGCACCAGTACCACCACGGGGACCTGGAGCAAGAGAAGGAGTGGGAGCTGGTCCTCTGCAAGATTTTCTACCAGATGAACACTAGGGCCAGGAGTAAAAAGATTATAAGTTAGTTTCGTATTGGTAGTTGTACTACCTTGTCGTCCGCAAGTTGGTATTCTTGTTAACGATCTTTTGGTATGAACTTGCATTTGCTTCCAACCATCATGCCGAGGGTCCATGTGGATATAAAGCTGAATCATTTTTTTCGAAACGAGTTTTCAGGCACCTGATTTTTATTTGATGGGTAGCATAAGCACCCGCCGTTCGAATTCCCAGTTCTCCAATTTTTTCGAAACAAGTGCATGCACTTATTATCACGATAAAAAAACAATATTCGTGTTGCATCCCAGTTATCAGTCTGTACTTGCAGAATTCTCTCGTTTATTGAGCATGTATATTGTTTTTTCAGGTCGAGCAAATTTCAACTGGGCTGTAGATTGCCAGGGTTGTTTTGTTTTTAACAGGCCCAGCCCATGACGACAACAGGGCACAAAGATCCAGCAGGTATCTACTGGCCTCTGGCCCGCCAGCGTTAGTTATATTTTGTCTTACAACATCCGCAGGCAGTTTTTTTTACTGAATCAAACACACAGCCCAGTTCTATTTTCCTCTTGAAACGCATGTCCTACATCTGTTTTCTAAGCTCTGCCTATAGTTTTACTAGTTCGTATACACGTATCATTATATTGAAAACACATAAAATTCCCTTTTCATATTTACATCCTTATTTTTGTTGTTTTTCCCACCCAGCGCTGATTTTTTTACCACTGGTTTTCCCTTAAACCAACTAAATTTGTCCCACGTCTTATTTGCTTACAAAAACAAAACGATTTTTTGGCAAATCAATAAGTTCTTAAAAAATGTTTATCATTTCGGGATTACAACAGTTCGGACTCCACCGAAATATGCAAAATAAGGTTGGACTTTTTGACCGTGGTCCTAGGCAGAAAATGGGCTGTAATAAATTACTTAAGAATTAGCAAATGGGCTGCAAATTATAAAAAATAGCAAATGGGCTTTATGTTGTCTGCCACATATTTGGAGGCTGACTTGTGGGCCTACTAAGTTCATGCGTACACAAGGTTTATCAAAAAAGAAACTTAGTCAACAATCGACTCTACCAGCGTCAGACCGTTAGATGTCACTCTAACGGCAATCGTGCTTCTTTAGTCTCTGATCCTCCTGCCCCAGCCGCCCAAACCAGCGCCGTCGGAACCGCCTGCTCCCGCCTCCCGTGGCCGGCAGTGCTACCAGGAAGACCTCACGGCCCCATCATACTCGCATCCCTGGCCTGTCTATCCCTCTACTCACCCACACCTCTTGTTATTTTCCGGCGACGGCAGCCGAACCAGTCAACCCTCGTACTCTCCACCGCGTGGGCAGCCACTGCCGTGTCTTCCCCGGCTCCGTGTCATTCCCTTTGTAGGCCTCATCGTCGTCCACCGGCCTGGTGCTCTCGGTGCGGCGTGGTCAACGATGTCCATCCAACAGCCGTAGTGCTTCTTCAACCTCTGGTCTTCTTGCCCCAGCCGCCCAAAGCAGCGCCGGTCGTGCCGCATGCTCCTGCCTCCCGTGGCCGGCTGTGCTGCCGTGGAGGCCTCACCGCCCCCTACTATTCCCACCGCTGGCCAGGCCCTGCGGCAACGGCAGCCTCACACCGCAGCCGAACCAGTGAACCCTCGTACCCCTCTCCGCGCGGGCTTCCACTGCCGCGTCGTCCCCTTCCTAGGCCTCGCCGTCGTCCACCACCATGGTGCTCTCCGCGCGGCGTGGTCAACGTGGTCAAGGAACGGCTTCCATCGGAAGAGTACTGTACGTGGAGAGGCTGACAGCTGGGTCCACGGCCACGACCCAGGTTTTATTGTGATTTGCCAAGCAAGTCGCTTTGTCAGGCCTGTTGGGCTACAAATCTTCCAAGACGAGGAGAGCTTTCATTCGGCTGGCCGAGAAATTGGCCCATCAGTAATGAGAAACGGGATGTACATTTTTAAAACACATCAAACCGGCAATTAGTTTCAAATATCTTTTTTTTCATTTCGAGATTTTAAATTACATTAATTTTTATGCGTGGAGAATTTGTTGGATTTTATATTGATATACATTTATTTTTAAAATCAGTTTGAATGTGAGTCGAAATTTCGGGATTAAAAACAGTTCGGACCGCACCGAAATATGCAAAATTTCGTATATTTTTTTTAACCGTGGCCACAATATGGGCTGTAATGCTAACAAAAAGAATATGGGCTCGAAAAAACCTTAATAATTAGCAAATGGGCTGTAAATTATTAGAAATAATGGCAAATGGCATGTATGTTGTTTCCCACAGATTTGAGGCTTTCCTAAAAAAAGGTTGACGCACAAGCAGTGACTGTTGGATGGCCATCCAACGGCCGTCGTACTTCTTCAATCTCTACTCTTCCTGCTCCAGCTACTCAAACAAGCGCCGGCGGGACTGCCTGCTACCTCCTCCCCGCGGTCGGCTCTGCTGCCGCACAGGCCTCACCGCCCCACTGTACTCCCATCGCTGGCCTAGCCATCCCTCTACTCACCCACACCTGATGTTATTCTCCGGCGACGGCAGATGAACCAGTAAACCCTCGTACAGTCATACTCCCCTCCGCGTGGGAAACAACTGTCGAGTCTTCCCTGCCTCCGTGTCATTCCCTTCCTAGGCCTCGCCGTCGTCCACCACCCTGGTGCTCTCGGCGCGGCCGGGTCAACGTGGTCAACGACCGACATGCATCTGAAGTGGACTTTAGGTGGAGAGGCCGGCAGCTGGGTCCACGGCCGCACGCAAGGAAATGCCTCCTTATTACGCGCAAAATAATGATTCCTCCACCTGACATCTGGGACCCACCGAAAGGGCCTCTGTATTTCGCGAAAAAAACGTTACCGCCGCTGATAGCTCGGACCCACCAGCTATATCTTCGCACGCAAGGAAGTGCCTCCTTATTATGCACAAAAAAATGAATACTCCCCCTGTTAGCTGGGACCCAGTATAGTGGCAGGCTGACTTGTGGGCCTACTAAGCTGACGGGGACGGAGGGCTTTGTCAACTTAGTCAATATGCGCGATTCTAGCTCCAGTGACCGTACGATGTCCATCCAACGACCGTAGTGCTTCTTCAACCTCTGATCTTCTTGCTCCAGCCGCCCAAACCAGCGCCGATTGTGCCTCGTGCTCCTGCCTCCCGTGGCCGGCTGCGATGCGGCGGAGGCCTCACCGCCCCCTACTACTCCCACCGCTGGCCAAGCCATCCCTCTACTCAACCACACCCCCTGTTATTCTGCGGCGACGGCAGCCTCACACCGCAGCCGAACCAGTGAACCCTCGTACTCCTCTCCGCGCGGACTTCCACTGCCGCGTCTTCCCCGGCTCCGCGTCGTCCCCTTCCTAGGCCTCGCCGTCGTCCAGACCACCGCCCTGGTGCTCTCGGCGCGGCGTGGTCAACATGGTCAACGACCAACTTTCATCGGAAGAGTACTGTACGTGGAGAGGCTGACAGCTGGGTCCAGGCGGCCGCAAGGAAGGGCCTCCTTATTACGCGCAAAATAATTATTCCTCCACCTTATAGAAGGGACCCACCGGACGGGCCACCTTATTTCACGAAAAAAATGTTTCCCCCCCTGACTGCTCGGACCCACCGGACGGGCCAGCGTATTTCGCGAAAAAAACGTTCCCCCCGCTGCCAGCTCGGACCCACTGGAAGTGCCTCCTTATTACGCACAAAAAAATGAATACTTCCCCTGCTAGCCGGGACCCACCATGGTGGGAGGCTGACTTGTGGGCCTACTAAGTTGACTGGGATGGGGGCCTTTGTCAATTTTAGTCAATATGAACGATTCTAGCTCCACTGACTGTATGATATCCATCCAACGGCCGTAGTGCTTCTTCAACCTCTGGTCTTCTTGCTCCAGCCGCCCAAAGCAGCGCCGGTCGTGCTGCATGCTCCTGCCTCCCGTGGCCGGCTGTGTTGCCGCGGAGGCCTCACCGCCCCCTACTATTCCCACCGCTGGTCAGGCCCTGTGGCGACAGCAGCCTCACACCGCAGCCGAACCAGTGAACCCTCGTACTCCTCTCCGCGCGCGCGGGCTTCCACTGCCGTGTCTTCCCCGGCTCCCCGTCGTCCCCTTCCTAGGCCTCACCGTCGTCCACCGCCCTGGTCCTCTTGGCGCGGCGTGGTCAACGTGGTCAAAGAACGACTTCCATCGAACGTGGACTGTACGTGGAGAGGCTGACAACTGGGTCCACGGCGGCAGCAAGGAAGTGCCTCCTTATTACGCGGAAAATAATGATTCCTCCACCTGACAGTAGGGACCCACCGGACGGGCCACCATATTTCGCGAAAAAAAACGTTTCCCCCCTAACTGCTGGGACCCACCAGCTACGCCTTCGCACGCAAGGAAGTGCGTTCGGGCAGAAAAAACGATTCGCCCCCCTAACTGCTGGGACCCACCAGCTACGCCTTCGCACGCAAGGAAGTGCGTCCGGGCAAAAAAAAGAAAACCAAAACGATTCGCCCCCCTGACTGCTGGGACCCACCAGCTACATCTTCGCACGCAAGGAAGTGCGTCCGGGCAAAAAAACGATTCGCCCCTGACTGCTGGGACCCACCAGCTACATCTTCGCAAGCAAGGAAGTGCCTGACAGTCGGGACCCACCTGGTCGAAGCGTACGTAGCGTTGTCATTCTGGTCACAAACGTGTACGTACATACTGGTCGATGTAGAGGCGCGCACGTGTCGTAGTAGAGGCGCGCACATAGCATGTACACGTACGTACAACGGCCAGGGTGCAAGAAAGAAAATACGGCCACGTATGTGTACATACGGGCGGGGTCTCGAATGCCTACTCGCCCATACGTACGGCGAGGGCTCGTGTACATGGCTGAGTCGGAACGGAGAAACAGCGTCGTCGTCGTGTTCATGGGTTGGAACGGAATGCGTGGTCGTGTTCATCGGGAGGGCTTGGACGGAAGAGGCGATGGAAACGAGGCCTGGCGTACCGCACAACAGAGGAAACGGACCTCCTACGGTCGAAACGGGGGTCCTGTTGATCGGGAGGGGTGTGGTGTACCGCAAAATGGAGGAAACGGACCTCCTACGGTCGAAACGGGGGTCCTGTTGATCGGGAGGGGTGTGGCGTACCGCAAAATGGAGGAAACGGACCTCCTACGGTCGAAACAGGGGTCCTGTTGATCGGGAGGGGTGTGGCGTACCGCAAAACGGAGGAAACGGACTTGTGTTGGAGCGCTACGGTCGAAACGGGGGTCCTATTCATCGGGAGGGGTGTGGCGTACCGCAAAACGGGACTCCACGGGATACTGTTCATCTCCACCGTCGACCCCGTCCAGCCTTCACGAGCTACTGTTCATCCACCGTCGACTTCCTCCAGCCTCCACGGGCTCCTGTTCATCCAGCCTCCACCGCGCGCTACTCCACCGGCTACTGTTCAACCACCCTCCACCGTCCACTGTTCATCTAGCCCTCCACACCACGGGGTCCTGTTCAACCACCCCTCCACGGGCACCCCTCCACCGTCTACTGTTCATCCTGCCCTCCACACCACAGGGTCCTGTTCATCCACCCCTCCATGGGCACCCCTCCACCGTCTACTGTTCATCCAGCCCTCCACCACACCACGGGGTCCTGTTCATCCAGAGGCAACGCCACCGCTCACTATTAATCCATACCCCCCCCCCCCCCCCCCCGCAACTCTTACTGTTCATCCCATCGATCGGCTTCAGTTAGCAGCAGTAGCCAAGGAATCGCTCGATCGGGTTCAGTTAACAGCCATCGATCGATCGCTCGGGTTCAGTAACGCGTAGCCTGCAGTGCAATCGCTCGGGTTCAGTTAGAGCCCAACGCCTCGCTCGGGTTCAGTTAGAGCCAACGCCTCGCACACACGCGCGTACGTGTATGAGAGAAACACGCATCGCTCGACCCCCGACCTCCCACCGTAACCGGGAACTCCCCGAAATTTTCCTCCCCCTCACTTCTAGCACGGTTTTTTCCGTCATGGACGGCCCAAAGAATGTCATGCAGCTGCGTCTCCGGCCCGCCCAGGACGAAAAGCCCATTTTCTGTCATGATTTTTTGTCATAGAAGTAGGAGCCCACCACATCTATGATGATACCGGGTTTTGTCACAATTATCGTCATAGAAGTGTCATATGTATGACAGAAAAAAATTCGTTCGGCCCAAAATGTCACGGATGTGTCTTTTTTTGCAGTGTACGTGAGACAGGTTCCACCAACTGACATGCACTAGTTGCATAAGGTGGCTGGCGGGTGTCTGTCTCTCCCACTTTAGTCGGATCGGGTTTGATGAACAGGGTCCTTATGAAGGGTAAATAGCAATTGGCATATCACGTTGTGGTCTTTGCGTAGGTAAGAAACGTTCTTGCTAGAAACCCATAGCAGCCACGTAAAACATGCAAACAACAATTAGAGGACGTCTAACTTGTTTTTGCAGGGTATGCTATGTGATGTGATATGGCCCAAAGGATGTGATGAATGATATATGTGATGTATGAGATTGATCATGTTCTTGTAATAGGAATCACGACTTGCATGTCGATGAGTATGACAACCGGCAGGAGCCACAGGAGTTGTCTTTATTTATTTATGACCTGCGTGTCAACATAAACGTCATGTAATTACTTTACTTTATTGCTAACCGTTAGCTGTAGTAGTAGAAGTAATAGATGACGAGACAACTTCATGAAGACACGATGATGGAGATCATGATGATGGAGATCATGGTGTCATGCCGGTGACGAGATGATCATGGAGCCCCAAGATGGAGATCAAAGGAGCTATATGATATTGGCCATATCATGTCACTATTATTTGATTGCATGTGATGTTTATCATGTTTATGCATCTTGTTTGCTTAGAACGACGGTAGTAAATAAGATGATCCCTTACAACAATTTCAAGAAGTGTTCTCCCCTAACTGTGCACCGTTGCGACAGTTCGTGTTTCGAAGCACCACGTGATGATCGGGTGTTAGATTCTAACGTTCACATACAACGGGTGTAAGACAGATTTACACACGCGAAACACTTAGGGTTAACTTGACGAGCCTAGCATGTACAGACATGGCCTCGGAACACAGAAGACCGAAAGGTCGAGCATGAGTCGTATAGAAGATACGATCAACATGAAGATGTTCACCGATGTTGACTAGTCCGTCTCACGTGATGATCGGACATGGCCTAGTTGACTCGGATCATGTAATCACTTAGATGACTAGAGGGATGTCTATCTGAGTGGGAGTTCATAAGATGAACTTAATTATCCTGAACATAGTCAAAAGATCTTTGCAAATTGTGTCGTAGCTCGCGCTTCAGTTCTACTGTTTAGATATGTTCCTAGAGAAAATTTAGTTGAAAGTTGAAAGTAGCAATTATGCGGACTAGGTCCGTAAACTGAGGATTGTCCTCATTGCTTCTTAGAAGGCTTATGTCCTTAATGCACCGCTCAGTGTGCTGAACCTCGAACATTGTCTATGGATGTTGTGAACATCTGACATACACATTTTGATAACTACGTGATAGTTCAACGGTTTAGAATTGAGGCACCGAAGACGTTTTGAAACGTCGCGAAATATATGAGATGTTTTGAAGACTGAAATTGGGATTTCAGGCTCGTGCCCACGTCAAGAGGTATAAGACCTCCGACGATTTTCTTAGCCTGCAAACTAAGGAGAAAAGCTCAATTGTTGTGCTTGTGCTCAGATTGTCTGAGTACAACAATCGCTTGAATCGAGTGGGAGTTGATCTTCCAGATGAAATAGTGATGGTTCTCCGAAGTCGTTACCACCAAGCTGCTAGAGCTTCGTGATGAACTATAATATATCGGGGACATATATGATGATCCTTGAGATATTCGCGATGTTTGACACCGCGAAAGTAGAAATCAAGAAGGAGCATCAATTGTTGATGGTTGGTGAAACCACTAGTTTCAAGAAGGGCAAGGGAACAAAGGGATACTTCATGAAACGGCAATTCAGCTGCTGCTCTAGTGAAGAAACCCAAGGTTGAACCCAAACCCGAGACTAAGTGCTTCTGTAATAAGGGGAATAGCCACTGGAGCAGAATTACCCTAGAAACTTGGTAGATGAGAAGGCTGGCAAGGTCGATAGAAGTATATTGGATATACATTGTGTTGATGTGTACTTTACTAGTACTTCTAGTAAGCACCAGGGTATTAGATACCGGTTCGGTTGCTAAGTGTTAGTAACTCGAAAATAAAAGCTACGGAATAAAACGGAGACTAGCTAAAGGTGAGCCGACGATATGTGTTGGAAGTGTTTCCAGTGTTGATATGATCAAAGCATCGTACGCTCCCTCTACCATCGAGATTGGTGTTTGCGTTGAGCATAGACATGATTGGATTACGCCTATCGCGATACGGTTATTCATTTAAGGAGAATAACGGTTACTCTGTTTATTTGAATAATACCTTCAATGGTCTTACACCTAAAATGAATGGTTTATTGAATCTCGATCGTAGTGATACACATGTTCATGTCAAAAGATAGTAATGATAGTACCACCTACTTGTGGCACTGCCACGTAAGTCATATCGGTATAAAACGCATGAAGAAGCTCCATGTTGATGGATCTTTGAACTCACTCATTTTTGAAAAGTTTGAGGCATGCGAACCATGTCTATTGGTAGATATGCATGAAGAAACTCCATGCAAATGGACCGTTTGGACTCACTTGATTTTGAATCACTTGAGACATGCAAATCATACCACATGGGCAAGATGACTGAAAGCCTCGTTTTCAGTAAAATGGAACTAGAAAGCAACTTGTTGGAAGTAATACATTTTGATGTGTGCAGTCCAATGAGTGCTGAGGCATGTAGTGGATATCGTTATGTTCTTACTTCACAGATGACTTGAGTAGATGTTGAGTATATTTACTTGATGAATCACGAGTCTGAATTATTGAAAGGTTCAAGTAATTTCAGGGTGAAGTTGAAAGATCGTCGTGACAAGAGGATAAAAGATCTATGATATGATCATAGAGATGAATATCTGAATTACGAGTTTGGCACAGAATTAAGACATTGTGGAAATGGTTTCACAACTAATACAGCCTGGAACACCATAGTGTGATGGTGTGTTCGAACATCATAACTGCACCCTATTGGATATGATGCATACCATGATGTCTCTTATCGAATTACCACGATAGTTTATGGGTCAGGCATTAAAGACAACCACATTCACTTTAAATAGGGCACCACGTAATTCCGATGAGATGACACCGTATGAACTATGGTTTAGAGAAACCTAAGCTGTCATTTCTTAAAAGTTTGGGGCTGCGACACTTATGTGAAAAGTTTTAGGCTGATAAGCAAGAACCCAAAGCGGATAAATGCATCTTCATAGGATAGCCAAAACAGTTGGGTATACCTCCTGTCTCAGATCCGAAAGCAATAAGGGATTGTTTCTAGAATCGGGTCCTTTCTCGAGGAAAAGTTTCTCTCGAAAGAATTGAGTGGGAGGATGGTGGAGACTTGATGAGGTTATTGAACTGTCTCTTCAACTAGTGTGTGGCAGGGCACAGGAAGTTGTTCCTGTGGCACCTACACCATTTGAAGTGGAAGCTTATGATAGTGATCATGAGACTTCAGATCAAGTCACTACCAAACCTCGTGGGATGACAAGGATGCGTACTACTTCAGAGTGATACGTAATCCTGTCTTGGAAGTCATGTTGCTAGAAAACAATGAACCTACGAGCTATGGAGAAGCGATGGTGGGCCCGGATTCCGATAAATGGCTCGAGGCCATAAAATCCGAGAGAGGATCCATGTATGAAAACAAAGTGTAGACTTTGGCAGAACGGCTCGATGGTCGTAAGGCTATTGAGTATAGATGGATTTTGAAAGGAAGACGGACAATGATAGTAAGTATCACCATTAAGAAAGCTCGACTTGTCGTTAAGATGTTTTCCGACAAGTTCAAGGAGTTGACTACGGTGAGATTTTCTCACTCGTAGCGATGCTAAGAGTCTGTTGGAATTATATTAGCAGTCACTGCATTATTTATGAAATCTTGCAGATAGGATGTCAAAACATTGTTTCCTCGATGTTTTTCTTGAGGAAAGGTTGTATGTGATACAACCGGAAGGTTTTGTTAATGCTGAAAGATGCTAATAAGTATGCAAAGCTCCAGCTATCCTTCTGAGGACTGGAGTAAGCATCTCGGAGTTGGAATGTGCGCTTTGATGAGATGATCAAAGATTTTGGGTTTATACAAAGTTTATGAGAAACTTGTATTTCCAAAGAAGTGAGTGGGAGCACTATAGAATTTCTGATGAGTATATGTTGTTGACATATTGTAGATCAGAAATGATGTAGAATTTCTGGAAAGCATATAGGGTTATTTGGAAAGTGTTTTTCAATGGAGAGCCTGGATTAAGCTACTTGAACATTGAGCATCAAGATCTATAAGGATAGATAAAAATGCTTAATGGTACTTTCAAATGAGCACATACCTTTACATGATCTTGAAGGTGTTCAAGATGGATCAGTCAAAGAAGGATTTCTTGCCTGAGTTGTAAGGTATGAAGTTAAGACTTAAAGCTCGACCGCGGCAGAATGGAGAGATAGGACGAAGGTCGTCCCCTATGCTTAAGATGTAGGCTCTACAGTATGCTATGCTGTGTACCGCACCTGAAGTGTGCCTTGCCATGAGTCAGTCAAGGGGTACAAGAGTGATCCAAGAATGGATCACGGGACAGCGGTCAAAGTTATCCTTAGTAACTAGTGGACTAAGGAATTTTCTCGATTATGGAGGTGGTAAAAGAGTTCGTCGTAAAGAGTTACGTCGATGCAAGCTTAACACCTATCCGAATAGCTCTGAGTAGAGATACCGGATACATATAATGGAGCAACAATTTAGAATAGCTCCAAGTAGAACAGTTATTTGGATTAGCTCCAAATAGAACGTGGTAGCTACATCTAGGAGATGACATAGAGATTTGTAAAACACACACGGATCTGAAAGGTTCAGACCCGTTGACTAAAACCTCTCTCACAAGCAACATGATCAAACCTAGAACTCATTGAGTGTTAATCACATAGTGATGTGAACTAGACTACTGACTCTAGTAAACTCTTGGGTGTTAGTCACATGGCGATGTGACCTGTGAGTGTTAATCACATGGCGATGTGAACTAGATTATTGACTCTAGTGCAAGTGGGAGACTGTTGGAAATATGCCCTAGAGGCAATAATAAATTAGTTATTATTTATTTCCTTGTTCATGATAATCGTTTATTATCCATGCTATAATTGTATTGATAGGAAACTCAGATACATGTGTGGATACATAGACAACACCATGTCCCTAGTAAGCCTCTAGTTGACTAGCTCTTTGATCAATAGATGGTTACGGTTTCCTGACCATGGACATTGGATGTCATTGATAACGGGATCACATCATTAGGAGAATGATGTGATGGAAAAGACCCAATCCTAAGCCTAGCATAAGATCATGTAGTTCGTATGCTAAAGCTTTTCTAATGTCAAGTATCATTTCCTTAGACCATGAGATTGTGCAACTCCCGGATACCGTAGGAGTGCTTTGGGTGTGCCAAACGTCACAACGTAACTGGGTGACTATAAAGGTACACTACAGGTATCTCCGAAAGTGTCTGTTGGGTTGGCACGAATCGAGACTGGGATTTGTCACTCCGTGTAAACGGAGAGGTATCTCTGGGCCCACTCGGTAGGACATCATCATAATGTGCACAATATGATCAAGGAGTTGATCACGGGATGATGTGTTACAGAACGAGTAAAAGAGACTTGCCGGTAACGAGATTGAACAAGGTATCGGGATACCGACGATCGAATCTCGGGCAAGTATCGTACCGCTAGACAAAGGGGATTGTATACGGGATTGATTAAGTCCTTAACATCGTGGTTCATCCGATGAGATCATCGTGGAGCATGTGGGAGCCAACATGGGTATCCAGATCCCGCTGTTGGTTATTGACCGGAGAACGTCTCGGTCATGTCTGCATGTCTCCCGAACCCGTAGGGTCTACACACTTAAGGTTCGATGACGCTAGGGTTATAAAGGAAGCTTGTATGTGGTTACCAAATGTTGTTCGGAGTCCCAGATGAGATCCCGGACATCACGAGGAGTTCCGGAATGGTCCGGAGGTAAATATTTATATATGGGAAGTCCTGTTTTGGTCACCGGAAGAGTTTCGGGGTTTATCGGTAATGTACCGGGACCACCGGGAGGGTCCCGGGGGTCCACCAAGTGGGGCCACCTGCCCCGGAGGTTTGCATGGGCCAAGGGTGGTGAGGGACCAGCCCCTAAGTGGGCTGGTGCGCCTCCCACAAGGCCCAAGGGGCAGCTAGGAGGAAAAAAAGGGGAAACCCTAGGCTTAGATGGGCCTAAGGCCCACCCTAGGGGGCGCCTCCCTCTCTCCCGCTCCTGGCCGCCCCCCTTGCTCCCCATCTAGGGCTGCCGCCCCTCCCCTTCCCCTATATATATGAGGCCTAGGGCTGCCCATAATACACGTGTGATTCGATCTCTCGTTGGTGCAGCCCTACATCTCTTCTTCCTCCTCTTCTGTGGTGCTTGGCGAAGCCCTGCAGGATAGCCACGCTCCTTCACCACCACCACGCCGTTGTGCTGCTGCTGGATGGAGTCTTCCTCAACCTCTCCCTCTCTCCTTGCTGGATCAAGACGTGGGAGACGTCACCGGGCTGTACGTGTGTTGAACGCGGAGGTGCCGTGCGTTCGGCACTTGATCATCGGTGATTTGGATCACGACGAGTACGACTCTATCAACCCCGTTCACTTGAACGCTTCCGCTTAGCGATCTACAAGGGTATGTAGATGCACTCTCCTTCCCCTCGTTGCTAGTCTCTCCATAGATAGATCTTGGTGACACGTAGGAAAATTTTGAATTTCTGCTACGTTCCCCAACATTAGCATCTTTCAGGATTGTCAAAAAAACTTCTGGTTTTATCACATACAACCTTTCCTCAAGAAAAACGTCGAGGAAACAATGTTTTGACATCCTATCTGCAAGATTTCATAAATAATGCAGTAACTGCTAACATAATTCCAACAGACTCTTAGCGTCGCTATGAGTGAGAAAGTCTCATCATAGTCAACTCCTTTGAACTTGTCGGAAAACATCTTAACGACAAGTCGAGCTTTCTTAATGGTGACATTTACCATCATTGTCCATCTTCCTTTTAAAATCCATCTGCACCCAACAACCTTACGACCATCAAGTAGTTCTTCCAAAGTCTATACTTTGTTTTTATACATGGATCCTCTCTCGGATTTTATGGCCTCGAGCCATTCGTCGGAATCCAGGCCCACCATCGCTTCTCCATAGCTTGTAGGTTCATTGTTGTCTAGCAACATGACTTCCAAGACAGGATTATGTACCACTCTGAAGTAGTATGCATCCTTGTCGACCTATGAGGTTTGGTAGTGACTTGATCCGAAGTTTCATGATCACTATCATAAGCTTCCACTTCAATCGGTGTAGGTGCCACAGGAACAACTTCCTGTGCCCTGCTCCACACTAGTTGAAGTGACGGTTCAATAACCTCATCAAGTCTCCACCATCCTCCCACTCAATTCTTTCGAGAGAAACTTTTCCTCGAGAAAGGACCCGTTTCTAGAAACAATCACTTTTGTTTCCGGATCTGAAATAGGAGGTATACCCAACTGTTTTGGGTATTCTATGAAGATGCATTTATCCACTTTGGGTTCGAGCTTATCAGCCTGAAACTTTTTCACATAAGCATCGCAGCCCCAAACTTTTAAGAAACGACAGCTTAGGGTTTTTCTAAACCATAGTTCATACGGTGTGGTCTCAACGGAATTGTGTGGTGCCCTATTTATAGTGAGTGCGGTTGTCTCTAATACCTAACCCATAAACAATAGTGGTAATTCGATAAGAGACATCATGGTATGCACCATATCCAATAGGGTGCAGTTGTGATGTTCGGACACACCATCACACTATGGTGGTCCAGGCGGTATTAGTCGTGAAACAATTTCCATAATGTCTTAATTGTGTGCCAAACTCGTAACTCAGATATTCATCTCTATGATCATATCATAGACATTTTATCCTCTTGTCACGACGATCTTCAACTTCACTCTGAAATTACTTGGACCTTTCAATAATTCAGACTTGTGTTTCATCAAGTAAATATACTCAGCATCTACTCGAATCATCTGTGAAGTAAGAACATAACGATATCCACTGCATGCCTCAGCACTCATTGGACTGCACACATCAAAATGTATTACTTCCAACAAGTTGCTTTCTTGTTCCATCTTACTGAAAACGAGGCCTTTCAGTCATCTTGCCCATGTGGTATGATTTGCATGTATCAAGTGATTCAAAATCAAGTGAGTCCAAATGATCCATCTGCATGGAGTTTCTTCATGCATATCTACCAATAGACACGGTCCGCATGTCTCAATCTTTTCAAAACGAGTGAGACCAAAGATCCATCAACATGGAGCTTCTTCATGTGTTTTATACCAACATGACTCAAATGGCAGTGCCACAAGTACGTGGTACTATCATTACTATCTTATATCTTTTGGCATGAACATGTGTATCACTACGATCGAGATTCAATAAACCATTCATTTTAGGTGCAAGACCATTGAAGGTATTATTCAAATAAACAGAGTAACCATTATTCTCCTTAAATGAATAACCGTGTGGCGATAAACATAATCCAATCATGTCTATGCTCAACGCAAACACCAAATAACAATTATTTCGGTTTAACACCAATCTCGATGGTAGAGGGAGCATGCGATGTTTGATCACATCAACCTTGGAAACACTTCCAACACATATCGTCATCTCACCTTTAGCTAGTCTCCGCAACCTTTTATTTCGAGTTACTAAGGCTTAGCAACCGAACCGGTATTTATTTCCCCGGTGCTACTAGGAGTACTAGTAAAGTACACAATAATATGACGTATATCCAAAATACTTCTGTCGACCTTGCCAGCCTTCTCATCTACCAAGTATCTAGGGTAGTTCTGCTTCAGTGACCGTTCCCCTCATTATAGAAGCACTTAGTCTCGGGTTTGGTTCAACCTTGGGTTTCTTCACTAGAGCAGCAACTGATTTGCCGTCTCATGAAGTATCCCTTCTTTCCCTTGCCCTTCTTGAAACTAGTGTTTTAACCATCAACAATTGATGCTCCTACTTGATTTCTACTTTCGCGGTGTCAAACATCGCGAGTTGCTCAAGGACCATCATGTCTATCCCTGATATGTTATAGTTCATCACGAAGCTCCAATAGCTTGGTGGCAGTCACTATGGAGAACCATCACTTTCTCATCTGGAAGATTAACTCCCACTCGATTCAAGCGATTGTAGTACTCAGACAATCTGAGCACATGCTCAATGATTGAGTTTTTCTCCCTTAGTTTGCAGGCTTAAGAAACTTGTCAGAGGTCTCATACCTCTTGACGTGGGCACTAGTCTGAAATTCCAATTTCAGTCTTTGGAACATCTCATATGTTCTGCGACGTTTCAAAAACGTCTTTGGTGCCACAATTCTAAACTGTTAGCATTACGCACCGAACTATCACGTAGTCATCAAAACGTGTATGTCAGATGTTTCCCAACATCTACAGACGACGCTCGAGGTTCAACGCACTGAGCGGTGCATTAAGGACATAGCCCTTCTGTGCAGCAATGAGGACAATCCTCAGTTCACGGACCCAGTCCGCATAATTGCTACTGTCAACTCTCAACTAAATTTTCTCTAGGAACATATCTAAAACAGTAGAACCAAAGCGTGAGCTACGACATAATTTGCAAAGACCTTTTGACTATGTTCATGATAATTAAGTTTATCTAATCAAATTATTCAATGAACTCCCACTTAGATAGACATCCCTCTAGTCATTTAAGTGATACATGATCCGAGTCAACTAGGCCGTGTCCGATCATCACGTGAGACGGACTAGTCATCATCGGTGAACATCTTCATGTTGATCGTATCCACTATTCGACTCATGTTCGACCTTTCGGTCTTCCGTGTTCCGAGGCCATGTCTGTACATGCTAGGCTCGTCAAGTTAACCTAAGTGTATTGCGTGTGTAAATCTGGCTTACACCCGTTGTATGCGAACGTTAGAACCTATCACACCCAATCATCACGTGGTGCTTCGGAACAACGGACCTTAGCAACGGTGCACAGTTAGGGGGAACACTTTCTTGAAATTATTGCGAGGGATCATCTTATTTATGCTACCGTCGTTCTAAGCAAATAAGATGTAAACATGACAAACATCACATGCAAATCATAAAGTGACATGATATGGCCAATATCATCTTGCGCCTTTGATCTCCATCTTCGAGGCGTGGCATGAACACCATCGTCACCAGCATGACACCATGATCTCCATCATCATGATCTCCATCATCGTGTCTTCATGAAGTTGCCTCGCCAACTATTACTTCTACTACTATGGCTAACGGTTAGCAATAAATTAAAGTAATTACATGGAATTTTCATTGACACGCAGGTCATAAATAAATTAAGAAAACTCCTATGGCTCCTGCCGGTTGTCATACTCATCGACATGCAAGTCGTGATTCCTATTACAAGAACATGATCAATCTCATACATCACATATATCATTCATCACATCCTTTTGGCCATATCACATCACATAGCATACCCTGCAAAAACAAGTTAGATGTCCTCTAATTGTTGTTGCATGTTTTACGTGGCTGCTATGGGTTTCTAGCAAGAACTTTTCTTACCTATGCAAAACCACAACGATGATATGCCAATTGCTATTTACCCTTCATAAGGACCCTTTTCATCGAATCCGATCCAACTAAAGTGGGATAGACAGACACCCGCTAGCCACCTTATGCAACTAGTGCATGTCAGTTGGTGGAACCTGTCTCACGTACACTGCAAAAAAAGACACATCCGTGACATTTTGGGCCGAACGAATTTTTTTCTGTCATACATATGACACTTCTATGACGATAATTGTGACAAAACCCGGTATCATCATAGATGTGGTGGGCTCCTACTTCTATGACAAAAAATCATGACAGAAAATGGGCTTTTCGTCCTGGGCGGGCCGGAGACGCAGCTGCATGACATTCTTTGGGCCGTCCATGACGGAAAAAACCGTGCTAGAAGTGAGGGGGAGGAAAATTTCGGGGAGTTCCCGGTTACGGTGGGAGGTCGGGGGTCGAGCGATGCGTGTTTCTCTCATACACGTACGCGCGTGTGTGCGAGGCGTTGGCTCTAACTGAACCCGAGCGAGGCGTTGGGCTCTAACTGAACCCGAGCGATTGCACTGCAGGCTACGCGTTACTGAACCCGAGCGATCGATCGATGGCTGTTAACTGAACCCGATCGAGCGATTCCTTGGCTACTGCTGCTAACTGAAGCCGATCGATGGGATGAACAGTGAAGAGTTGCGGGGGGGGGGGGGGGGGGGTATGGATTAATAGTGAGCGGTGGCGTTGCCTCTGGATGAACAGGACCCCGTGGTGTGGTGGAGGGCTGGATGAACAGTAGACGGTGGAGGGGTGCCCATGGAGGGGTGGATGAACAGGACCCTGTGGTGTGGAGGGCAGGATGAACAGTAGACGGTGGAGGGGTGCCCGTGGAGGGGTGGTTGAACAGGACCCCGTGGTGTGGAGGGCTAGATGAACAGTGGACGGTGGAGGGTGGTTGAACAGTAGCCGGTGGAGTAGCGCGCGGTGGAGGCTGGATGAACAGGAGCCCGTGGAGGCTGGAGGAAGTCGACGGTGGATGAACAGTAGCTCGTGAAGGCTGGACGGGGTCGACGGTGGAGATGAACAGTATCCCGTGGAGTCCCGTTTTGCGGTACGCCACACCCCTCCCGATGAATAGGACCCCCGTTTCGACCGTAGCGCTCCAACACAAGTCCGTTTCCTCCGTTTTGCGGTACGCCACACCCCTCCCGATCAACAGGACCCCTGTTTCGACCGTAGGAGGTCCGTTTCCTCCATTTTGCGGTACGCCACACCCCTCCCGATCAACAGGACCCCCGTTTCGACCGTAGGAGGTCCGTTTCCTCCATTTTGCGGTACACCACACCCCTCCCGATCAACAGGACCCCCGTTTCGACCGTAGGAGGTCCGTTTCCTCTGTTGTGCGGTACGCCAGGCCTCGTTTCCATCGCCTCTTCCGTCCAAGCCCTCCCGATGAACACGACCACGCATTCCGTTCCAACCCATGAACACGACGACGACGCTGTTTCTCCGTTCCGACTCAGCCATGTACACGAGCCCTCGCCGTACGTATGGGCGAGTAGGCATTCGAGACCCCGCCCGTATGTACACATACGTGGCCGTATTTTCTTTCTTGCACCCTGGCCGTTGTACGTACGTGTACATGCTATGTGCGCGCCTCTACTACGACACGTGCGCGCCTCTACATCGACCAGTATGTACGTACACGTTTGTGACCAGAATGACAACGCTACGTACGCTTCGACCAGGTGGGTCCCGACTGTCAGGCACTTCCTTGCTTGCGAAGATGTAGCTGGTGGGTCCCAGCAGTCAGGGGCGAATCGTTTTTTTGCCCGGACGCACTTCCTTGCGTGCGAAGATGTAGCTGGTGGGTCCCAGCAGTCAGGGGGGCGAATCGTTTTGGTTTTCTTTTTTTTGCCCGGACGCACTTCCTTGCGTGCGAAGATGTAGCTGGTGGGTCCCAGCAGTCAGGGGGGCGAATCGTTTTTTCTGCCCGAACGCACTTCCTTGCGTGCGAAGGCGTAGCTGGTGGGTCCCAGCAGTTAGGGGGGAAACGTTTTTTTTCGCGAAATATGGTGGCCCGTCCGGTGGGTCCCTACTGTCAGGTGGAGGAATCATTATTTTCCGCGTAATAAGGAGGCACTTCCTTGCTGCCGCCGTGGACCCAGTTGTCAGCCTCTCCACGTACAGTCCACGTTCGATGGAAGTCGTTCTTTGACCACGTTGACCACGCCGCGCCAAGAGGACCAGGGCGGTGGACGACGGTGAGGCCTAGGAAGGGGACGACGGGGAGCCGGGGAAGACACGGCAGTGGAAGCCCGCGCGCGCGGAGAGGAGTACGAGGGTTCACTGGTTCGGCTGCGGTGTGAGGCTGCTGTCGCCACAGGGCCTGACCAGCGGTGGGAATAGTAGGGGGCGGTGAGGCCTCCGCGGCAACACAGCCGGCCACGGGAGGCAGGAGCATGCAGCACGACCGGCGCTGCTTTGGGCGGCTGGAGCAAGAAGACCAGAGGTTGAAGAAGCACTACGGCCGTTGGATGGATATCATACAGTCAGTGGAGCTAGAATCGTTCATATTGACTAAAATTGACAAAGGCCCCCATCCCAGTCAACTTAGTAGGCCCACAAGTCAGCCTCCCACCATGGTGGGTCCCGGCTAGCAGGGGAAGTATTCATTTTTTTGTGCGTAATAAGGAGGCACTTCCAGTGGGTCCGAGCTGGCAGCGGGGGGAACGTTTTTTTCGCGAAATACGCTGGCCCGTCCGGTGGGTCCGAGCAGTCAGGGGGGGAAACATTTTTTTCGTGAAATAAGGTGGCCCGTCCGGTGGGTCCCTTCTATAAGGTGGAGGAATAATTATTTTGCGCGTAATAAGGAGGCCCTTCCTTGCGGCCGCCTGGACCCAGCTGTCAGCCTCTCCACGTACAGTACTCTTCCGATGAAAGTTGGTCGTTGACCATGTTGACCACGCCGCGCCGAGAGCACCAGGGCGGTGGTCTGGACGACGGCGAGGCCTAGGAAGGGGACGACGCGGAGCCGGGGAAGACGCGGCAGTGGAAGTCCGCGCGGAGAGGAGTACGAGGGTTCACTGGTTCGGCTGCGGTGTGAGGCTGCCGTCGCCGCAGAATAACAGGGGGTGTGGTTGAGTAGAGGGATGGCTTGGCCAGCGGTGGGAGTAGTAGGGGGCGGTGAGGCCTCCGCCGCATCGCAGCCGGCCACGGGAGGCAGGAGCACGAGGCACAATCGGCGCTGGTTTGGGCGGCTGGAGCAAGAAGATCAGAGGTTGAAGAAGCACTACGGTCGTTGGATGGACATCGTACGGTCACTGGAGCTAGAATCGCGCATATTGACTAAGTTGACAAAGCCCTCCGTCCCCGTCAGCTTAGTAGGCCCACAAGTCAGCCTGCCACTATACTGGGTCCCAGCTAACAGGGGGAGTATTCATTTTTTTGTGCATAATAAGGAGGCACTTCCTTGCGTGCGAAGATATAGCTGGTGGGTCCGAGCTATCAGCGGCGGTAACGTTTTTTTCGCGAAATACAGAGGCCCTTTCGGTGGGTCCCAGATGTCAGGTGGAGGAATCATTATTTTGCGCGTAATAAGGAGGCATTTCCTTGCGTGCGGCCGTGGACCCAGCTGCCGGCCTCTCCACCTAAAGTCCACTTCAGATGCATGTCGGTCGTTGACCACGTTGACCCGGCCGCGCCGAGAGCACCAGGGTGGTGGACGACGGCGAGGCCTAGGAAGGGAATGACACGGAGGCAGGGAAGACTCGACAGTTGTTTCCCACGCGGAGGGGAGTATGACTGTACGAGGGTTTACTGGTTCATCTGCCGTCGCCGGAGAATAACATCAGGTGTGGGTGAGTAGAGGGATGGCTAGGCCAGCGATGGGAGTACAGTGGGGCGGTGAGGCCTGTGCGGCAGCAGAGCCGACCGCGGGGAGGAGGTAGCAGGCAGTCCCGCCGGCGCTTGTTTGAGTAGCTGGAGCAGGAAGAGTAGAGATTGAAGAAGTACGACGGCCGTTGGATGGCCATCCAACAGTCACTGCTTGTGCGTCAACCTTTTTTTAGGAAAGCCTCAAATCTGTGGGAAACAACATACATGCCATTTGCCATTATTTCTAATAATTTACAGCCCATTTGCTAATTATTAAGGTTTTTTCGAGCCCATATTCTTTTTGTTAGCATTACAGCCCATATTGTGGCCACGGTTAAAAAAAATATACGAAATTTTGCATATTTCGGTGCGGTCCGAACTGTTTTTAATCCCGAAATTTCGACTCACATTCAAACTGATTTTAAAAATAAATGTATATCAATATAAAATCCAACAAATTCTCCACGCATAAAAATTAATGTAATTTAAAATCTCGAAATGAAAAAAAAGATATTTGAAACTAATTGCCGGTTTGATGTGTTTTAAAAATGTACATCCCGTTTCTCATTACTGATGGGCCAATTTCTCGGCCAGCCGAATGAAAGCTCTCCTCGTCTTGGAAGATTTGTAGCCCAACAGGCCTGACAAAGCGACTTGCTTGGCAAATCACAATAAAACCTGGGTCGTGGCCGTGGACCCAGCTGTCAGCCTCTCCACGTACAGTACTCTTCCGATGGAAGCCGTTCCTTGACCACGTTGACCACGCCGCGCGGAGAGCACCATGGTGGTGGACGACGGCGAGGCCTAGGAAGGGGACGACGCGGCAGTGGAAGCCCGCGCGGAGAGGGGTACGAGGGTTCACTGGTTCGGCTGCGGTGTGAGGCTGCCGTTGCCGCAGGGCCTGGCCAGCGGTGGGAATAGTAGGGGGCGGTGAGGCCTCCACGGCAGCACAGCCGGCCACGGGAGGCAGGAGCATGCGGCACGACCGGCGCTGCTTTGGGCGGCTGGGGCAAGAAGACCAGAGGTTGAAGAAGCACTACGGCTGTTGGATGGACATCGTTGACCACGCCGCACCGAGAGCACCAGGCCGGTGGACGACGATGAGGCCTACAAAGGGAATGACACGGAGCCGGGGAAGACACGGCAGTGGCTGCCCACGCGGTGGAGAGTACGAGGGTTGACTGGTTCGGCTGCCGTCGCCGGAAAATAACAAGAGGTGTGGGTGAGTAGAGGGATAGACAGGCCAGGGATGCGAGTATGATGGGGCCGTGAGGTCTTCCTGGTAGCACTGCCGGCCACGGGAGGCGGGAGCAGGCGGTTCCGACGGCGCTGGTTTGGGCGGCTGGGGCAGGAGGATCAGAGACTAAAGAAGCACGATTGCCGTTAGAGTGACATCTAACGGTCTGACGCTGGTAGAGTCGATTGTTGACTAAGTTTCTTTTTTGATAAACCTTGTGTACGCATGAACTTAGTAGGCCCACAAGTCAGCCTCCAAATATGTGGCAGACAACATAAAGCCCATTTGCTATTTTTTATAATTTGCAGCCCATTTGCTAATTCTTAAGTAATTTATTACAGCCCATTTTCTGCCTAGGACCACGGTCAAAAAGTCCAACCTTATTTTGCATATTTCGGTGGAGTCCGAACTGTTGTAATCCCGAAATGATAAACATTTTTTAAGAACTTATTGATTTGCCAAAAAATCGTTTTGTTTTTGTAAGCAAATAAGACGTGGGACAAATTTAGTTGGTTTAAGGGAAAACCAGTGGTAAAAAAATCAGCGCTGGGTGGGAAAAACAACAAAAATAAGGATGTAAATATGAAAAGGGAATTTTATGTGTTTTCAATATAATGATACGTGTATACGAACTAGTAAAACTATAGGCAGAGCTTAGAAAACAGATGTAGGACATGCGTTTCAAGAGGAAAATAGAACTGGGCTGTGTGTTTGATTCAGTAAAAAAAACTGCCTGCGGATGTTGTAAGACAAAATATAACTAACGCTGGCGGGCCAGAGGCCAGTAGATACCTGCTGGATCTTTGTGCCCTGTTGTCGTCATGGGCTGGGCCTGTTAAAAACAAAACAACCCTGGCAATCTACAGCCCAGTTGAAATTTGCTCGACCTGAAAAAACAATATACATGCTCAATAAACGAGAGAATTCTGCAAGTACAGACTGATAACTGGGATGCAACACGAATATTGTTTTTTTATCGTGATAATAAGTGCATGCACTTGTTTCGAAAAAATTGGAGAACTGGGAATTCGAACGGCGGGTGCTTATGCTACCCATCAAATAAAAATCAGGTGCCTGAAAACTCGTTTCGAAAAAAATGATTCAGCTTTATATCCACATGGACCCTCGGCATGATGGTTGGAAGCAAATGCAAGTTCATACCAAAAGATCGTTAACAAGAATACCAACTTGCGGACGACAAGGTAGTACAACTACCAATACGAAACTAACTTATAATCTTTTTACTCCTGGCCCTAGTGTTCATCTGGTAGAAAATCTTGCAGAGGACCAGCTCCCACTCCTTCTCTTGCTCCAGGTCCCCGTGGTGGTACTGGTGCATCACCTAGTTGGTCCTCTGCTAGTCGAAGTTCTTGTTGGTGTGCAGCAGCAGAACCTTTTTTGCTGCCCGTCTGCCGGCCGTTGACCATCACCGGCAAGGTATTGCCGGTCTTGTGCCACATCGCGTGCATGCCGCACTCCGACTGTATCTTGCGACACGTCCACGTGCCCCTTTTAAACGCCCTAGAATTGCGCTGGAAGAAATGCTTCCTTAGGCCACTCAGTGTGATACCTGCAGTATTGTGGAATACAGGTTTTAGTCTACTTAGTTGGCATTTTCATAACATCTTTGGCATGTTGCAGTCACTTGTTTCACTTTTTATTAACTGTCAAATTGTAATTGCTTCACCAGGTCTGCATGTAAAAAGAAAATTAGAGCTATAAACAAAGGAATATGTTTGTGCAAGTAGACGGCCGATCGGTGTCTTACCTGGAAGTTTCTCAGGTTGGGTGTAACATATGACGTGCTCGCTGTCGATGGTTTGTATGAACAAATCGATGAGAGACTGAAATCTCGCGCTGTCAGCACTCACTTTGGCCTCAAATTTCTCAGGTTGGGCCAATCCTTCTTCGACTTGCATCGGTAATTCCACAATACCCGAACACGCCGCCGGGATTCTTGTGTCACCTCACGCGCAGCGTGTTGTCACGTCAATTCAATGTGTGGACATGATGAATAATTTGACCGACGTATACTAGTACTGCTACTGTACTACTTACTAGTCGTATTTAGTGTCACAATTTATACATAGGTTTAACTAACAAGTACGCACTTGAAGCCTAACTGATATATGTATATATATATATGGCTTCTGCACAGCATCTCCATCATCATTATCAGTACATCCTACGCAGGTGAGTTAGGATGCACTTGATCCTAGGAAGGTATCTATCCTTCAAACCAGAGGAGTGCTTCAAACTAACAACAGTACATAATATCCAACAAAAGAGGGTCGTGCTACAGCGGCAGAATACATGGCTCAGTCTACATATCAGTATGAATCAAGTTGTGCATATTTGCTGTTGGCATGAACCACATCGCCGCATGTCGGGTTTGCAAAAGCCATCCATCGCATGGAAGCTTAATGCCTTTCACACACTGAAGATTATCTGGCAACAAGCTGTGTCGACGAATCTCTGGATATGGTGATTCATGAAACCCATGGTATGATGTGTAAACACAGCCCCCCTCGCGAATGGAAGTTGCATAGCACAGTAATCATCGCCGGTGATATGATCGATGATTGGTTGGATGATCGGATAATTGAGCCCAAGGAACAAGGAGTGGTTGCCGAGGTTGTAAACCCGCCTCCAGTTAAATACTCCTGGCCCAACGGAGCTGGGATCTTTCTCGAACACGAAGCAGCCATAGCCATCAATGTCACGAACGCCCCACCCATTGTACTACATATGGTTTGATGTAATGGTTTGGTCAATTTGGTACGTGCGAATGAGCATCAAATGACCGCCGTCAGCTGAACGAGCGATAAACCACCACCCATCGGCTGGTATGATTCCAGGTCCTGGAATCATGAAGGCCAGCGCATTTGCGTCTGCTGCAACAATTCAAATTGGAGACCAAAAGGACAAAAATAAACAATCATGTTCAGAGTATGTGTGGAATTAAGATTATTATAACAGTGACACATATCATAGACAGAGAATTGCAATGCCGTGGTCATAATCATACCCCAAGTTAAAAAATAAGCCAATGGCTTTCATATTCTAGCAATATGTCATGGTTCAAACATCATGTAACAATGAGAGGAAAACAGCTATGACAACGCCTACTCATATTCTACCATAGCACTTACTACTACTGTTCTCATATAAACTTTAAGCAATAACATGCGTTGTTATAAAAATCTTGTAAACGAGAGTAACATATAGCAATCATGATGTTATGCTCATAATATGTATTCTAACAATCATTAGATGCCAATTGTTCTCATATCAACTCTAACAATAACATGTGTGGTCATAAAAATCTAGGAAATGAGAGGAACATATAGCAATGATGTGATTATAGACATGCTATGCATTCTAAATTTGTAACAAATGAACAGGTAGTCGTATTCATAAGGTAAAGATGAGATGATATACAACAATTACACGACGATAGATTTCACCAGTATAGGTAGCCAATCTGTGCGTCGACCGCATAAACGATGCCATCGTGCACTATAGCATTAGACAGAAATGTTTCCTCAACAGGATTGATGATGAGCCATAACCATGTATGGCGACCGGATTCCAGATAGACTAATCCCTTGTTGAACAAGGCAATGAGCTTGTAATCCATGTAGTCTTCTGATGGTGTGGGCACTTCGCAGATTACAACTTTCTGCAAACAGAGGTCGAGCCAAAAGCTTGACGCGTCTCGTGTGTAGTAGGCAGGAGTGTCCGGCGGGCCGCGAGGCTCGATGGCGGCGGTATCCAAAGATGGAAGGGTGATCTCTCGCTGGGTGTAGATATCCACGAGACGCCATGGACTACCAGATTGGTGGATGAGGACGACCCAGTTGGCCTTCATGCCCACCCAGTAGTGGCCGCGCATGAAGGGCAGGTGGACGGGTAGTGGTAGCATGTCGAGGGGCACCACGGCAACCTCCGTAGGATTGTCAAGTCAGTGTCTGGGCCACCTGCGAGGATCGGGCATCAGCAAGCAGGGTGTCTTGAAAAGAGCCGGCCGGTTGCAGACGAGTAGACGGTACAAAGACATCGAGCATGCGACCAGACGGATGGTGCTGAGTAGGTCCATACGAATATAGATCTGCTCCAAGAGAACATCGGGGAGGGAATTCCAATCGCGGCTCTGTGTGTCAGTCGGTTCTGTCATTGGTGTTTTCGGTGCCTGCGAGCCAGCGGGGAAGTGGATTCGGGCAGGCGAGTGAAGAAGCTTCTCCTCGTGTGGCGAGCAGTGAGCGGGGGGATATGGTACGCGCGAGCTACCAAGGAAGATGGCACGGGCGGGCGAGCAGTGAGCGGGGGTAAATGGTGTGCGGCCAACGATGTGGAAGAGAGGAGGAAGAAGAGTGGAAGACGGGGAAGAAAGTGCATTCAATCTCAATTCTACTAGTACTACTACCAGGATATAGCGTCCTTCGGAGTGTAAATAGTTACATCGATGACATGTGGGTCTACCACAACAGGGCCCATATGTCAGTTAATGGAGGACAGAGGTGCGTAGGCGTATTTGCGGAAGCGTGCTCTATTGGCAAACATGATGGCAGTACTGGGTAAGGCTGATTTAGTAACACCAACACACTGGTTAGCTTATTAATTACGTGTCCCATCTGCTGCAGCGTGTATTGTCACTTCACTGCGAAGACTAGTTGAATAGTTCTCTCTGACCGAGATGGGGAATAAATGGATCGCGAGGACTTCCTTTCTACAGTATCCCTATGCCTCTACGCTCACTTCACTCATTTTTCTCCGTACCTAGTCACTTGTTGAAATCTGTAGAAAGACAAATACTCCGTATTTGAGAACAGAGGGAGCCTTTTACTCCGTACTACTCCCTCTGTTCCAAAATAGATGACTCAACTTTGTACTATATTTGGGAACAGAGGGAGTATCACCATATGAAGGGAACAGAGGAAGCTTGAAATATGAACATGTCAATGGAAGGGAGTAAGCCCCATGCATGCATGCTTCATGCAACATGCAACACTCACACGTACACATGGATGCACGCAACACTCACGCACCCATGCGGCACACAGCACACGACGCAACACACATGCTCACGCTCAAGTGCTCAACCTACTCCCTACGTCCGTGAAAGACTGTACATTTAGAGATTTACACATTGACCAGGGCATAATTAACGCCCAAAAGTAGCAGACTTATGTGTGCATGCGACCATTGAGATAAGAAGATTAAGTGAAGGCCGTTGCATGTTGTAATTAAGGATAGACATGTAGCCTATACCTACAACATAAGTTGGTGCATTAGTCAATCAATATCGATTTAGTAGATTAAAGGCTAAATGCATTGGAAGTGTAGATGTACATCATGTAGTACACTCTTTGTTGGAAGACCGAGGGAGGACACGTGCATGCACTCACATACACAGCCAGGGCGGTTCGTGCGCAAGGGTTGGACTCGTGTCGCGCCTGCGTAAAGTTTTGTTTAACTGATTTCTTTGCTCTGCCAACTAACAGGTGGGGCCCAGAAACTAGGTGACAATTTAACCAGTCAACAAAGTGCCACGTCGACTATGTGGCCGGTCAGTAGGGTGCAATACGGTGCTCTACGATGAGCTAGTGATCGCATAATCGCCGCAAAACTATATATAGTGACCGTAAAGAGCGTACTGTTACATACGTTGACCGCCAGTGTATTTTTCTCGTTTCAAATTAAGCCATATTAATCGGAAAGGACGCAATATGGAGTACTACTACTAGTACTAGTACTGCTTTGATGTGTCCCGTCAACTCGCCGAACGAGGAGATGCTTGCTTACTACGCCTCTCCCTCACCCACGCGCGCGGTGGTTCGCAGGACGAGGAGAGGGTTTTGACTATAGCGCCCTCTCCCTCTCCCTCGCCCTCGCCCTCGCGGTGGACATGCAGCAGTTCAATCGGTGTTAGATTGCTAGAAGCATATTGTACTGTAGTATCATCATTGTTGGACCTTCCGAAGAGGCGAAGAGCCAAGTGCAAGGTTCACACGTGTACGAACTGTTGAACCTTCCGAAGAGGCAAAGAGCCAAGTGCAAGGTTTTATAGTAGTTGTCGTCCTAGTAGGAGTGTACTAGTACAACTATAGCGGACGATGCTACTGTATGATGCCGCCACGTCACGTATATCCAAAGCTGTGCCACCTTTTTCTCTCAAAGAGTGTGTTGGAGCCCGTGCAACAACCACACAAGTTGCACGTAGACATAACACATTTACTAGTAATAAATTCTTTTATAGTAGAGCCGATAATGGAGTGAAGTGCATGCATGCAACGCCACAGGCTACAAAGTAGTAGTAGAGCACTTTACGTACAGAGCCATATTGCACAGTTCCCAATGCCTCGTCAGGCTTTTCCGGCTCCTCGGGCTTAATTGGGAGGCGCTAGTTTAAATATGCTACTAGCTGGAAGCTGCAAGCGAGGTGCGGCTAGGGCGAGCACGCGAGCCACGGGATGCTGGGAAGGAAAACCCGTTCACGTGGCTAGGCTGTCCAGACTCCAGTGCACCCAGATTGTGGAGCCGCACGTCTGTTTGACTTCAAAACTCAAACTACCCGTGTAAAATACTGGCTTGCAGCGAAGTGTAGTACTCCCTCCGTTCCGAATTACTTGTCGCAGGTATGGATGTATCTAGATGTATTTTAGTTCTAGATACATCCATTTCTGCGATGTATCTAGATAGTATACTATTTAAACAAAAGGCCGCCGTGCGTTCGGCCGAGATCGAACCCACAAAACGAGGTATACACTCCCACGACCACTAGTAGTAGTCGTTGGAGTACAACGCAACCTAGAATCGCCTTTTGTCGCTAGTAGTACATACGTTTTTCCTTACAAGAAACCCCTAAGAGCATGGTTAATAGTATAGCTAGCTGCTGGCTATAAGCCAGTGCCATGTCATCTACAACCCATCTTATAGCCAACATGTAGTAGTAGTTTATTTCTTATAGCCCGCTGACTCAGCTCTATTGTACTTGCTCTAATAATGCAAGAAACCACTAAAATGCTAAGAAACTACTACCACTTGCATACGTGGAAGACTTAAGATAATACTACCTTATCAACCATTGTACTCCTCTTACCAACAAAAATCCTCGAGTGACCTTCTACCTCCGGCCCGTCCACCTAGTCATCCTCGGCCATGGGACGCAGCTACCGCCGCTGGCAGAAGGCGAGGTCAAAACTGCCGGCGGTGCGGAGCCCATGTTGCGGCAGCCCAGATGCCAGCTCCGTCCGGTGCTCGTGGCCGCTAGCTAGCCAAGATAGCTCCATCCAGCTGCTTGTCTTCAAGGTTTGCTAGCTAGATTGGCACGGCAGCGCGACGGCTTGCTCGAGCGCGCCGCGCTAAGGCCAACCATCTGGCTCGAGCGAAGGCCAGCGCGGCGGCTTTCTCGCTCGTGAGTCATGCTCGGGCCAGCCTGCCAACCCGTGCGGAGGCCAGCGCGGCGTCCGGCCCGTCCAGCGGAGCGGCGGCCAACTCGCTCATCATCGGCGCCACCGACGAACACGCATCAGTACTGTTTGAAGTAATGTTCAGGAAAAATAATGATTTGAGGGGGAATAACAGGATAGAAGGTCAGATGTGGGTCCCTCGTGTCAACGGTCAAACAAAATGTGTTGGTTTAAGCTGCCCGTCAGCACGGACATGTGGGCCAACCCTGTCATAAATGGGTTTAAACGAACCTAATCGGTAGGAGTACTAGGTAGTTTTTGGCGTGGATTAAGAAATTTTGGGTATGTTTTTGCTATTTTTTGTACAATAGATTCCTCCTAGGGCTGGTTGAAAGTGGTAGTTTTTTGTTAAATACTCTACATATTGTAAGTAGGAGTGAAAGTTAAGCTTTGGAAGCCAATAAGCAAGGCTAGTTACATAGTGCATATGTGTACATGATTGAAAGTAAATATCAACCATGAGTGACTAATATCTTGATGGAAAACTCGAAACTATGGAATACTAGGAAAAGAAATGCATGGTTGGAAATACTAGCAATGTTCATGTCCGTTGCAACGAATCACAATTAGAATAATACTTATTCACAAACTTGGTACAAAACACTCTAATTTTGATATACATATGTCACTAGAGATATATTATGTTTCAATTAGAATATATTCCTTGGGCTATTTTGGTGAGGTCAGGGAGGGATGTGGTTGGTTTTAAGATACTAATTATGGGTTTTTCTGCAAATTGGTAGACAAGTGGGATGTTGGTGAGAAAAGGCAACAACTTACCTCACAATCGTTAGATGTAGATCTAATGGTCAGAAACGACGGATGGCAGACACACCAGCATCACCAACTTAGTCTTGTGTAGGAGTACTAGCAAGATCCGTGCATTGCACGGAACATCAAGATGCATTTTTTTATAAAACACTTGTTGTGATTGACCCTTGCGGGAGTAATCCCATGTGTAAAAACTAATGATATCTCAAGAAATATGAGATAAGGTGAAGAGGAGTGGGGTGTGGTGGTGGTTGGTGGTCGGACTGAGCGGAGGCATGGGGATTGACGACGTCGGCAGCGGCCACCAGGCCAGTTTGTTCCAGAGGCTTCCTTTATTAATTGCTCAACAATGAGGTTTGTTGGAGATAAGGATGAACGAGGGAAGGCCTTGTCTGCAAATGTGGAGAGGGGTGCGGGTATCTTTTAGTTTAATTTCCATCCATCAGATATAGACCGGACGGTCTATATTGCAAGATGGCACACGTACCATCATCACCAACTCAGTTTTTTATAAGAGAAGAAATATAAGTATGGAGATACAAACGTATTATCGATACTTGCTTCTGTAAACTAGCATCTACATTCTATTCAACGCCTCGACATGTGGGGCCTTAGCACAATGACTTCTCGACTATGTAAAATGAAGATTTTCCCGTCGCCGACAAGGAGGGGGTGACGGCAGCACGCTTTTTGGCTTGCTCTAGTCCTAGTAGTCATACTAGGTGGTCTAAGCACGTGTAGATTTATTCTTTTTCACGTCTCGTGTTCGCCGTACTGCCATGACTATTCATGAATAGACAGTAAGTTATTCACGGGGAAACCCTTGTTGAGCGTGTTTGCGAGAGAGAGAGAGAGAGAGTGCGTGTGTGATATGTTAGAGACTGTGGCAATGATAACAGATTCTTTGTGTCTATGTGTGTGGAGGATAGATAGAGACATGTACATGGGGATTTGTGTTGTGTAACATGGAGACACATATACATAATTAGAGAGTGAGTGTGTGAGATACACATGCGGACATGAGGAGAGATGAGGATCCAGGTAAATGGGTGTTTGTGCGTGTCTGTGTGTGTTCGTGCACGCGTTTGTGTGTGAGAGGCAGAGAGTGTATGTGGAGTAGAGAGACCACTAATGATGTAAACCTAGTATAAGGGAAGGGGGATGGTATGACATGTGTAGTAGCGAGATAGCACGGGTGCGGGCGGGGGGAGCAGACTATTTGGAAGAGACATCGAGTGTGTGTGTGTGTGGGAGAGGGGTGTGAGAGCGAGAGAAAGAGAGAGCTAGCGACGGAGAGAGAGAGAGAGTGAGAGGAAGAGAGGGGGCGAGAGGGGTCGTTTGTGTCCATAAATGGCGTATAGATAGGGAGACAATGTTGATGTTGTCCGAAATTGGCCTATGAACGGAGACGCAAGGGAAGCAAGTCATCGTGTGTGTGATAGGGAATTCATGAGAGATCTAGAATAGATAGTGTAGAGAACAATGTGCGAAATCGAGAACGATTATACATTAGGGAGCTATGCAAAGAGTCATGGCATATATGTATACGGGGAAAGAGCTGGGGCGGGTCAGCATGTGGGAGAGATAGAAAGAGGAGAGTGGTGCACAAGGAGACAAAGTGTGCTTGTTTGCAGTGGGGGTGGTGTGTGTGGTGAGTGCGCGAGAACCACATAACTAGGGAGATAGACGTTTGGGGGTGACGTTTTGTGTGTATGGGAAATATACACTCTACATAGTGCGTGTGCTTGGGTAAGAGAGATAGCGGGAGACCTAGAGAGTGAGGGAAGAGATGTGTGCATGCCCGAGAGACAAAGTGATAGAGACCTATGTTGGGGTCTGGACTTTACAAGAGAGAGGGGTGTTAATGTGCTCGTGTGTTGGTGTTTGGGGGAGAGAACGACTTCTCTGTGTGTGTATGTGTGTGTGTGTGTGGTGGGGGAGGGGTTGACTTCAGATAAAGAGTGAGGTGTCTATATTTGAGGGACTTTAGCGTAATTGAGATATTGTGCACTCATGGTTGGTCAATTTGTTTCACAGTTTGTACTATGAGATAACGATACTTTTGAACATGTGTGATATACCTTGATGTACCAGAATTACAAACCTAAGATTGGAATTTTGGAATGCGACTCCATCATTAGCTTTTGTAATTCATTTAAACGGAGGTACATTTTTAAGCCGGGATTTCGTGATTTCAAATTCATATATCAAACCTAGAGATATACACACACTAGTAGAAAAAGGGTCAAACGTGAAGCACATTAGTGCCGGTTTGAATTTGAGCCAGCACTAATGTGTACATTAGTGCCGGTTCCAATGGCTAGCCGGGCCGCTCTCATTAATACCGGTTCGTGGCGAACCTTTAGCACCGGTTCGTGCCATGAACCGGTACTAAAGTGAGTGGTGGCAGGATGTTGTCAGTCCGGGGCCCCTCCAGCACCTTTAGTACCGGGTCGTATCACGAACCGGTACTAAAGGTCGTCCTACATACACCCTTCGTCCACCCGAGCTCGCTCTGTTCTTCCCCTTTCCCCTCTCCTCTCTGTTCTTTACCCTCTTCCTCTCAAGCTCATCACACATTTTGCCCAAGATTTGAAGGCCCCCATCCATTCAAATGATCACAAAGGTTAGCAACTCTTTCCTTTCATCTCTCATTGCTAGATTAGCTCATGCAATGCTTTATATAGTGATTGATTTTTGAGTTTAGTAATTTGGGAGGAATTATATATATGTGCTAGTATTTGATTTATATGCAATTTGAGGTCAAAAATAACACTTAGTTTTGCATATGTAGGTGTGGTTTACTTAGTACCTTCTAAATCTCCGTCGTAACCACTGTCGATCGCTCGCTATGTCTCGTCGCCGGCACCACCTTGTGGTGAGCCTCTTGTTCATGAAGTTTTATATAAAAAAAATGATGTTTGTGTGATTTGGATATATAGTTACTCGTATAATTATCTTACCCATACGTTGTTTGTTATGCATAGTGCCATGGTTTTGATATCCGTCCCCGTCGGCCCTCGTCCGGGTTATGATTCGGATGTGGTATATTCTCTTTTAAAACTATTCATTGCATTTCGTGTTTATGACAAATTATGCCCACCAAGTTGACATAGATATTTGTATGTAGGAGGTAGTTGAACCCGAAATTCCAACCGACCCTATTGTCGAGAGGTTAAATTTAGTTGAAAGAGAAAACGAGGATTTGAAGGAAAAATTGAAAAGAATTGAGGGGGAGAAGATGGAATTGGGGTTGCATGTTGCCGATGTCGTCGATGATCACAAGATTAAGATGGAGAAAATGCGCTTGAAGATTAGAAAGATTAGAAAATCTGCCATTCATAGTGAGGCTTGGTATCATTATGCTGTTGGATCAATTGTTACCTTAGTTGCGATCTTGATCGCATTTGTTGTTGCATTTAAATTCTTTAGCTAGAGAGTTATTTGTTTGTTGCATTGAAGTGTTGTATGATCTTTATGTATGAACTTTATGTATTGTATTAATTTGATGTTTTCGGTGCTGTGTATTGAAGATGAGCCGGCAATGGATGTACGATGACCGATGCTCTCCCGAGTTCATTAATGGCGTGCGTACTTTTCTGCTTGCGGCTGAGGCAAACAAGCAAGCAGATGGTTTTATGCATTGTCCATGTGCTGGCTGTAAGAATGGTCACAATTACTCTACGTCAAGAACCATTCATGTCCACCTGTTTGAGTCCGGTTTCATGCCCCACTATAATGTTTGGACCAAGCATGGAGAAAGAGGGGTTATGATGGAAGACAATGAAGAAGAAGAGGACGACGACAGCTATGCTGGCCATGGGTTCCCTGAATACAATGATACAACAATGAGGGAAGAAGCTGAGCCGGTAATGCGGGAAGAAGCTGAGCCGGCAATGCGGGAAGAAGCTGAAGAAGAGGCATCGGACGAGCCCGTTGATGATCTAGGTCGGGCCATTGCCGATGCAAAGAGAAACTGCGCAAGGGATTTGGAGAAGAAGAAGTTGCAGCGCATGTTAGAGGATCACAAAAAATTGTTGTACCCGAATTGCGAAGGTGACAAGAAAAAGCTGGGCACCACACTGGAATTGCTGCAATGGAAGGCAGAGAATGGTGTATCTGACAAGGGATTTGGAAAGTTGCTGGTAATGATAAAGGATATGCTTCCAAAGGACAATGAATTGCCCGAGAGTACGTACCAAGCAAAGAAGGTTGTCTGCCCTCTAGGGTTAGAGGTGCAGAAGATACATGCATGCCCTAATGATTGCATCCTCTACCGCCGTGAGTAAGAGGATTTGAATGCTTGCCCGGTATGCGGTGCATTGCGCTATAAGATCAGCCGGGATGACCCTGGTGATGTCGAGGGCGAGCGCCCCAGGAAGAAGATTCCTGCCAAGGTGATGTGGTATGATCCTATAATACCACGGTTGAAACATTTGTTCCAAAACAAAGAGCATGCCAAGGCGATGCGATGGCACAGAGAAGACCGTAAGATAGACGGAAAGTTGAGAGTACCCGCTGACGGGTCGCAGTGGAGAAAAATCGAAAGAAAGTATGGGAAGGAGTTTGCAGATGACGCAAGGAACGTATGGTTTGGTCTAAGCGCAGATGGCATTAATCCTTTTGGGGAGCAGAGCAGCAACCATAGCACCTGGCCTGTGACTCTATGTTTGTATAACCTTCCTCCTTGGTTGTGCATGAAGCGGAAGTTCATTATGATGCCAGTGCTCATCCAAGGCCCTAAGCAACCCGGCAACGACATTGATGTGTACCTAAGGCCATTAGTTGAAGAACTCTTACAACTGTGGAATGGAACAGGTGTACGTGCGTGGGATGAGCACATGGTACTAACATAAAGTTTGTAATTTTTTGTACCTAAAGCAAAAATATTCACAAAGAAACTCTAAATACAGCAAAAAAAACAACTCAAACAAAAATAAAAAAAATAAAAAAGCCCACCTACTGCGCCACAGCGGCCTGCATACGACTAGAAACCCAACCTATTATTGGGCCAGGATGCAGGCCCGCAAATGCCCAGTAGGCCCACAGGGCAGCACAGAACATTTTGGCCCAGTAGGCCTGCTTTGGAGAGGAGCTCGAGGGAGCTACCGCACTGGGGCTTATAAACCAGTGCGGACGCCCCTCGGCTAGCGAGGTGGGACTAAACATTTCGCACCGCACCTGCGCCAGCGCACCCCCTTTATTGCCGGGTGGTAGCACCAACCGGTACTAAAGGGGGGGCCTTTAGTACCGGTTGGAGCCACCACCCGGCACTAAAGGGGGTGCGGTTCCCACCGCTTGGCCTGGCTAAAACAGGCCTTTAGTACCGGTTGCTGGCTCCAACCAGTACTAAAGGTCCATCCTATATAACTAAACACTTCAAAAATTTCAGTTTCTCCTCTGCTTCTTCTCCTCTACCCCGTCGCGCGCCGCCCCCGTCTCCATAACCCTCGTCGCCGCCCCCGTCCCTGTCGTCACCGCCACGTCGTCCCCGTCCCCGTCGTCACCGCCGCGCCGTCCCGGCCCGTCCCGCGTCGTCCCCGTCCCCGTCATCGCCGCCCCATCCCCGTCGTCGCCACCCCGTCCCTGTCCCCGTCGTTGCCGCACCCATCGCCGTCCCCGTCGCCGCCCCCCGTCGCCTCTCGCCTCGCCGGTGAGCACACACACACACATAGCATTGTTAGAAATTTTTCTTTTTTTAGTTATAGAAATAGTTAGTTATATAGCATTGTTAGAAATGTTAGAATTGTTAGAAATTGTTCTGTTTTTTAGTTATAGAAATAGTTATAAAATAGTTAGAATTGTTAGAAATTTTTCTGTTTTTTAGTTATAGAAATAGTTATAAAAAAGTTAGAAATTTTTCTTTTTTTAGTTATAGAAATATTAGAAATGTTATACAAATGTTAGTTATATATATAGAAATGTTATAATTTTTTTTCTGTTTTTTAGTTATAGAAATATTAGAAATGTTATAGAAATGTTAGTTATACAGCATTGTTAGAAATGTTATAGGAATGTTAGTTATATAGAAATGTTAGAAATTTTAGTTATCAAAATCCAATCATTAAAAAAATGTTACTTTTTGCGGGCATATAGCTAGTATTTGTTCTCGACGATGCCCAGCCCGCATCCTCGCCATCTACCCGTCCGCGACGATGTCCGGCACCCATGTCCGGGACTGGGCTCCGCCGGGCTAGAACTGGGAGGTGCTGCCTGGAGGGGCGCGCCGCTTGATGAGGAACCCGGCCCCGGGTCCTGCTGGGGATATTACTACTGGGTGTAAACCGGCCTATCTGGGCCGGGTTAACTTCATCAGTAGTTAAGTATGTTAAAGCCCATGAAGGTAGATGAGGGCTTAAAGCCCATGATCGGTTTAAGGCCTGTAGCCGTAAACCGGCGTCGGTATGTAAACTTGTATTGTAAGTTAGGAATAAGTAGAGACCAAACGGAACACGTATATGAGCCGGTGTTGGGACTCTGTAAACCGACGGGCGTCACCCATGTATATAAGGGGACGACCCGGCGGCGGTTCAAGGACAACAGACAACAACTCGAGACTTAGGCGAAGCTTGTTTGCTCCCTAGTCATCGAAACCCCATCAATTCCATCACAACTAGACGTAGGCTTTTACCTTCATCGAAGGGGCCGAACTAGTATAAACTCTCTTGCGTCCCTGTGTCCGCTTTAACCCCTTCAAGCTAACCCGTTGCGATGGCTCCACGACTAAGTCCTTTCACGAGGACATCTGCCGTGACAAAACCACGACAGTTGGCGCCCACCATGGGGCTATCGGCCGATGGTTTCAAGTTCTTGGAGGGCCGCTTTGAAGGACTCAAGGGCTACGTTGTGGGCCGGGTGACTAAGAGTCGTCGCGGCAAGCTCTACATCGATGATGCAGGCTGGGGCCCCGAGGCCGGCTGAGTTGAGTATGGGTATCGGGTCCCCTTTGGTGGCATACACGTTTTCATCGGCAAGATCGGTGAACCGGGCCCTGAGCCGGACATCTGCACCGACCTCGTCGAAACGGCTCAGTGTGCGTGATCCGCCCGGGTTAAACCGGTCGTGAAGTGTGCCTTCATGGGAGTCATCCATGGAGGAAGTTATGAGGATGGATCGGAATCTCGCGGCGAGACCATCGTTTATTCCGGCGACGAGTCATCAACCGGAGAAACCTAATCTCTATATCAGCTACAAGATGGCCGGATTGGGGGCTGTTCCGATGGCGACAGTATTCCGGACCCCTCTGATCTACCCAACCGAGTTGGAATATTCATGGCCGGCACACAAGCAGCGCTTCATTCTTCGACCGCTGCGCCAATAACCTCTGGTTCAGTAGCGGCGACAGCTGCCGGGGCAGGAAGCTTTGCACGCCCGCCGGCTCAAGTTCTATCAGATCTATTTGATGCATTGGTTGTGCTTATGGCAGAAGCTAACCCGGCGGATCAGGAAGTCCACAATGCGGAGATTGCAAAGGTGAAGGAACAGATCACCCAGGCCAAGGCGACCTGGCAGCTGAGAATGCCAGGATGACCACAGAGCGGGCCGCTTTAGACGCACAAGCCTACATGCTCATGTTGGACCAGAACGCGTCGCATGAAGTCATGAAGAGGAAGTAACGATCTCGTTTGCCTTCGGTTTTCGAGGCCAGAGACCTTTTCAACACCCCAGGAGCAGGAACCAGTAATCCGCTAGAGGGAAACCGGGCGGAAGCTCCTGGGACTGGCGCGCCGGTTCAGCCCCGTCTGATGAATCCGCCTCTTCAAAAACCTGTTATACCTCAGGCTGTTTCAACACCTCCGGGTCACTACTCCAACCGAATGGACAATCTCGTTGCCGCTGCTGCACGGCTGGAGGCCATTCCAATTGAAGGTGACTCGCCGCAGGCGGTAGAGACGCGACGGGTCAAGGAGCTTCTTAGGACAGCTTTGGTCCAACAGGAAGCATACTCGTACAGCTGCGACCGCATCCACTCGACCCCTCGTCCAAGCCGGAGCTATAGCAGGCATATGGATGAACCGGCAGTGTCATGTAATGAACGACGTGGAGCACCCCGCGGCAACAACCCAGGCGGTGGTGCTGATAACGCTCAGGAAGTGGTGGACCGGGCCCGAGCGCGCAGGGAGGCCGAGTTAGCCGCACAGTATCAGGCTCGGCAGCTTACGCCGGTTTGTCCAACTATCTCGGTTGAACCTGGTGTTACTTCTAGTTCTTTGGGGGTGCCTTGCCTTGTCCCCGCTTTACGCAATGTGCACCTTCCCAAGGATTTCAAGGGCCCGCGCAAGGTACCAAATTACACGGCGGATCAACCCCCAGAGACATGGGTGGAGAGCTATGAGATGGCCATGGAGATGCTTGATGTGGATGATGCGGCATGTGCGAAGTACTTCACCATGATGCTTGAAGGAACGGCCCGCACTTGGTTAAAAAGCTTACCGGCCAATTCTATCAGTTCATGGGCCCAATTACGAGCCCGGTTTATCAGTAACTTCAAGGATACATGTAAGCAGCCTATGTCGATAGTGGACTTAGCTGCCTGTGTCCAGGAGGAAGGAGAATCGACGACTCATTGGGTGCGCCGGGTCTCGCAGGTTCTGCATTCATCAGACCGCATCAACGCTGACACCGCGGTTATAACCCTAGAAGGCAATTGCCGGTTTGGGCCCCTAAAGCTGAAGTTAGGACGGATGAAGCGCCATTGCACTGACGTGGGGACCCTCATGGCTGCTTTGGTAAAATATGCTGATTCTGATAGTACCAAGGATCCCGAGTCTGATGATGACAAGACAGGGAAGGGAAAGAAGAACAACAACTCCAAAGGTCAGCAGCATCACTCGGCAGGTAACGGTAGGGGAGGCAAGCGTAAAGCGGATGGCAACATGGACTTCGTGGCTAATACCAACGCGCAGGACAAGGGTCAGCGACGCAAGGGTAAACCGCCGAATCGTGGTGGAGCACCTAACCCTAACCCGGACCGCTTAAATTATCTATTGAACCAGCCCTGTCCAAAGCATGGGACAAAGGAGGTGCCAGCAAACCACCTTTGGAAGGATTGCTTCATTATGCAGGAGTTCAAGAATTCTAATGCTTTCCGGTATGATCACGGCTCCGGCGGTGGCTCAGGATCCGGGCCGGGTTACGGTGGAGGAAATTCCGGTTCAGGATTTAATGGTAATCCGGGCGGACATAACAATCAAAATAATCAGAACAACCAGGGTGGTTACAACCAGCAGCAGCAACAGTCAGGTTACCAGAGCAACCCAAAGCAGTTGAATAGTGGGCAGTACCATGTCTTCACCACTAGCTTGGACAAGCGAGACCGGAAGGTTCAGAGGCGGGCAGTCAACTCTGTTGAACCGGCCGTGCCCCGTTATCTACGCTGGTCTGAACAACCAATCATATGGAGCAGAGAGGATCACCCTCCCCAGGTTGATAATCCAGGTTAGTTGGCTCTGGTGGTGGTGCCTCAGGTGGGAGGTTATAAGTTCACCAAGGTGCTCATGGATGGAGGGAGCAGCATTAATATCTTGTACTATGAGACCTTCCATCGTATGGGACTAACAGATAAAATTCTCAAACCGTCCAATACGGTGTTCCACGGTGTGGTACCTGGCAAGTCAGCATATCCTGTTGGTAAGATAGCTCTGGAAGTGGCCTTTGGAGATGATCATGATTCCAGGTCGGAAACATTGACGTTTGAAGTGGTGAAAATCCAAAGTCCATATCACGCCCTGTTTGGGCGACCGGCCTACGCCAAGTTTATGGCATGACCCTGTTATGTGTATTTGCAGCTCAAGATGCCGGGTCACAAGGGGACAATAACGGTTCACGAAAGCCGTAAAATCGCTTTGGAGTGCGAGGAAGGAGATGCGGCCTACGCAGAGTCGGTTTGTGCCACCGAGGAGCTGAAGTATTATAAGGACAATGTTGATCCGGCGGACATGACTCCATTAAAGAAGCCAACTACGGAGCATGATCTGGCCCTGAAGTTCAAATCGGCAGCAGAAATTAAGCTTGTTGACTTCGTACCTGGCGATTCGTCCAAGCAGTTCAGCATCAGTGCCAACTTGGATCCGTAATAGGAAAAAGCGCTCATCGAGTTCATCCGTGAGAATCGGGACATTTTTGCATGGAAGCCCTCTGACATGCCAGGTGTACCGAGGCAACTCGCTGAGCACACCCTTAATGTGGATCCTAAATACAAACCGGTGAAACAGTTCCTCCGCCGGTTTAACGAAGAAAGACGCAAGGCGATTGGAGAAGAGGTAGCCAGGCTCTTAGCAGCTAGCTTTATTGTTGAAGTTTTTCACCCTGAGTGGCTTGCCAATCCGGTGCTGGTCCTTAATAAAAACGGCACCTGGTGCATGTGTGTGGATTACATAGATCTTAATAAGGCTTGTCCAGTAGATCCTTTTGCCCTCCCTCGTATTGATCAAATTATTGATGCTACGGCGGGTTGTGAGCGTTTAAGTTTTTTGGATGCATATTCTGGCTATCATCAGATCAAAATGGCAGTTAAGGACCAGGAGAAGACAGCATTCATAACTCCCTTTGGAGCCTTCTGCTATGTGTCTATGCCATTTGGGCTCAAGAGTGCCCAGGCAACTTATCAACGGTGTGTACAAAATTGTCTTCACAAGTAGATTGGCCATAATGTACATGCTTACATGGATGATATCGTGGTTAAGTCCAGGGAGAAGGAGACTCTGGTTGACGACTTGAGGGAAACCTTTGATAACCTGAGGACGTACAAGATGATGCTTAATCCGGCCAAGTGTGTCTTTGGTGTACCGGCAGGCAAGTTATTCGGTTTTCTGGTGTCCAACAGGGGAATTGAGGCTAATCCGGAGAAGATCACAGCCATCACCTCCCTGGCTAAACGGAAGTGTACCAATGATGTTCAACGCCTGGCAGGCCGGATTGCCACATTAAGCCGGTTTATCAGCCGCCTTGGTGAGAAGGCAATCCCTCTGTATCAAATGTTGAAGAAGACGGATCAATTCGTCTGGAGTTCTGCTGCTGATAAAGCATTTGAGGACTTAAAGCGGCAATTGGCCAATCCGCCTGTGCTCGCTGCTCCCATTGACAAAGTGCCGTTGCTGCTATATGTGGCTGCTAATGCTTGTGCGGTCAGTGTGGCTATTGTGGTGGAGCGAAAAGAGGCAGGTAAGGAGCATCCGGTTCAATGTCCGGTCGATTATATCAGTGAGGTACTCATTGAGTCCAAGCAAAGGTATCCGCATTGGCAGAAGCTGGTATACGGAGTTTTTATGGCAAGCCGGAAGCTTAAGCAATACTTCCAAGGGCACCCCATTACGGTGGTCAGTTCTGCTCCCTTGGGGGATATCATCCATAACCGGGAAGCGACTGGCCGGATTGCCAAGTGGGCTATAGAGCTTGGGCCGCATGGATTGAAGTATGTGCCTCGGACGGCGGTTAAGTCTCAAGCACTTGTTGATTTCATCAATGATTGGATGGAACTGCAAGCACCTGAAGAAAAGTCGGATCGCACATATTGGACCATCCATTTTGACGGATCCAGGCAATTGGAAGGCTCGGGGGCTGGAGTCGTATTAACTTCCCCACGAGGTGATAAGTTTTGTTACGTTCTCCGCTTAATGTTCCCTTATACTAACAATGCAACTGAGTATGAAGCCTTGCTCCATGGTCTCCGGATGGCTAAGGAGATGAATCTAAGTCGAGTTAAGTGCTTCGGTGACTCGGACCTCGTGGCTCAACAAGTATCTGGCACTTGGGATTCCAAGGACCTACTCATGGCAGCATATCGTCGTGAGGTGGGTATTGTTGCAGGTCACTTTAAAGGCTATCAGGTGGACCACATGGACCGACGAAAGAATGAAGTGGCGGACGCTTTAAGCCGGCTGGGCTCTCAGCGCAAACCGGTCCCGCCCAATGTTTTTCTGGATGTGTTGCACAACCCATCGATCAAGCTCCTTGGTGAAGCAGATTTGGCTATTCCTGATCCGGAAGCTCAATTGGTGGCAGCTCTTCATGTCATTCCGGATTGGACGCTTCCTTACCTGGCGTACATGAACCGGGGCGAGTTACCAGAGGTTGAGACTCTGGCCCGACAGATAATCCGGCGGTCCAAGTCCATGACTATTGTCAATGGCGAGTTGCATCATTGCAGTGTATCAGGGGCGTTTCAACATTGTGTGTCTCCTGAAGAAGGCTGTGAAATTTTGCGTGAGATCCACGAAGGAGATTGTGGTCACCACACCGGTTCAAAATCTTTGGTGGCTAAAGCGTTTCGCCATGGCTTCTATTGGTTAACTGCTCATGCTGATGCGGAGGATCTGGTCAGACGATGTGACAGTTGCCAACAGTTTTCAAGACGTGCTCATGTGCCGGCTCAAGAATTGAGAATGATTCCAATTACTTGGCCGTTTGCGACTTAGGGGCTGGATATGGTTGGGCCTTTGAAAAGGTCCAAAGATAAGAAGACCCACCTCCTGGTGGCGGTTGAAAAGTTTACAAAGTGGGTGGAGGCAGAACCTGTTAGCAAGTGTGATGCGGCCACGGCGGTTCAGTTCATCAAAAAAGTGATTTTCCGGTTTGGCTTTCCACACAGTATCATCACAGATAATGGTACCAATTTGTCCAAGGGTGCCATGAAGGAGTTCTGCGAACGGGAGCACATCCGGCTTGACGTTTCATCAGTGGCACACCCACAGTCCAATGGTCAAGTAGAAAGGGCTAATCAAGAGATCTTGAGAGGCATCAAGCCTTGGCTTATGGTTCCTTTGCAGAGAACACCGGGTTGTTGGGTAGAAGAGTTACCATCTGTGTTATGGAGCATCAATACTACACCCAACAGATCAACAGGATACACGCCATTCTTCATGGTCTACGGAGCGGAGGCGGTTCTCCCAAGTGATATCCGTCATGACTCACCTCGTGTGGCGGATTATGTTGAAGCGGACAACGAGACAGCACAGCAAGACGCTTTGGACCTGTTGGATGAAGAACGTGACATAGCAGCCGCCCGCTCGGTGATTTACCAATAGGATCTTCGTCGTTATCACAGTCGCCGAGTCAGAACCAGAACCTTTCAGGAAGGAGATTTGGTGCTTCGGCTCATCCAAGATCAGACTGATATGCATAAGCTATCCCCACCTTGGGAGGGACCTTTCATGGTCAGCAAGAATCTGCACAACGGGTCATACTATCTGATAGATATTCGAGAGCATAAAGACTCACGTACATCAGTGGAGGAGACGGACAGGTCGTGAAACATAGCTCATCTTCGGCCTTACTATACCTGAGCCATTGGCTCTACTTATGTACATATTACGACGATGTATATATTATGATTAAATATAATAAACCGGAACCTCAGCTAAAGCGGGGTATCTATTCTTTTACATCATGTGTGGTTACACAGAGTTGTTCTAAAGCAGCCTCCGGTTTACCCCTTGAGTTAGCTTTTCAAAGCATCATGTTATATCACTTGGGGGCTTGGTCGTGTCCGAACAAATGCAACACCTCTTGATAGGCGAGAGCCACCAGATCACTTGGGGACTTGGTCACGTCTGAACCAGTCACGCCTTTTGATCGGCCTAAGGCCACAGAATCACTTGGGGGCTTGGTCGAACCCGAACCATTGCCACGCCTCTTGATCAGCATAAATGCCACGGTTTCATTTGGGGACCTGGCTGACTTGTACCATAGCTACACCTATCAGGAGCTTGGTCGTGTCCGACCATGGTAACGCCATCTGATCGGCTCAAATAAAGCCTCTTTTTGCAAACGGTTTTATCATTGCCTTTGCTTCACATTTTTCTTTGATAGATATTTCTTTCTTTTTGTTGCGTTTTTTAAACCGACAAAGTTTTAAGCCGGTTCAAACTGTCAATTGACGGAACACGGTCCATTTTAATCCAGAGACTATTTGCCCGGTTTGATTTTTTATAAACATCCTATTACGGAGTAACACGGTGTTTTATTATAACCTGGCACGGTTTACATGGTAAACCGGCATTATATATATACAGGAGCTGCTATCTCCTCCAACAGTGTGGGTTTATAAACCTCCTCTTCAAGATTGGCCAAGCCAACTTCATGCCCAATGGTGGCAGGTATTATGTATCCCAAAGATTTGATCATATGCTTAAATTTCAGATATTTTGATTTCATATATGCAGACATCATACTCCGCCTGACGGTACAACCGCGCTGGCACTTTAAGATTTTTTGTATTGCAGAAAATACTTTGAAAGGTGCATCACCCAAAGGAAGAACAAGTTGCAGTAATTATGCACGAAGGCATATCAAAGTCAAGAGTATCGGCTAGCCTATTACAAGGCAACACGGTGCCCAAAATAAGATCATTGTTTTTTCGCAAAGAAGAAGCAGTTTAAACCGGCTTCCGGTTCAAGCTTGGTCACCAGCCTGGCCTGATGGTTGTGGGTCATCCCGCGCCGCTTCAACTTCAGCTTCTCTACCCAGCGGCTGGAAATCAACAGTTGTCCAGTCGATTCCCATTAATGCTTGAAAGATAGCTTCATCATGGATCAGCAACGACGGTTCAATATCGGGAGCGTAAGTATGCTTACGGATTGGAGGGATAAGATTTTCCGCTTCAGGAATTGGTGCAGCTACTCGCTTATTTTGGTTGTCATATTGGGCTTGATAATGAGACAAGTCTGCTTCTTCAACCAATTGACAAGCTAGCGGACGAACCTCCCAGTTTATTGCTCGCAGATCCGCTTCACTAAATTCTGACCCATTTTCCTTCAAGCTGGGATAGCCCTGAGCCGCTTCAACAGGATCAAAATCTGGCACCCAAGCTTTTGCCCGGATTAAGGCATTGATCGCACCAGTTCGAGCAGCGGATTTCTTTAGCTCTTCAACCCGGGCAGGAAGCATAGACAGTCTCTTTAGAGTGTCCTGAATCAAAGTGGGCGCCCGATTGTTGTGGGATGCAGTACAGATGATCCGTTGTGCACCAGTGTACAGTTGTTCGATCAATGTGTAGGCGGCTTTCAATTTCTTCCGCACATCTGACCCCAAGTGACCAATGCGTGTCCCTGAAATATTACAAAGGGTTAACAACCCGGCAGCTCTATAAGACGGCCGAATCAATCCAGAAATCAAGCCAACTTACCAAAGATAGCAGCGGTGATGGCATGCACATGCCGCTTTATGCTGGTCAGTTCGTCCACCACCGGTTTCAGTGCAGCCTCGGCATCTTCTGCTCGTTTGGTTAAAGCGGATTTTTCAGTGGCCCAATCCGCCCGCTCTTTCTTGAAGCCCTCCTTAAGCTGTTCCATGGCGCTTAAAGCGCTGGTTAATTCCTCTTTTGCTTTGGAGGTTTCAGCTTGTTGGGATTTCAGATTTTCTTGGAGATCGGCGACTTGGTTTTCTTTTGTCTTCAGCTCAGCCTGCATACAGACAGATATATGATTCCGCAAGCAGTACAACAATTGAAGTACCAACCACATAACAAGTTATGCACTTGGCCCTTGGGGGCTAATGTATATTTGATCTTAATCTTTCAATAGATTCTAAAGTCCCAAGATCAATACAAGTATTCAACTTGGCACTTGGGGGCTAATGGCTATTTGCTCAAATAAAGATGACAATTACTTAAAGTCCCGGTTTAACTACGCTAAGTTGAACCGGCCCTTGGGGGCTACATCAGCGAATTCCGAAGTATGGAGATTTATATTAGCAAGTCCCGGTTTGAATGAAGATTCTAAACCGGCCCTTGGGGGCTAGGAGAATTAACAAGATTGAAATGTCCAAGCAGGGAAAAGCACATGGAAGTTACCTCAAATTTCTCTTTCATCATATTCACCAGACCAGCTTCATAATCACGGCTGGTATACAGCCGGTTCAGATAGCCAGAATGAAGATCTTGGGCATTCAGAGCAGCATAGGTCGCCAAGTCAACATTCCACTTGCCTTTGCCCATGGCAGCAAATTCTTCTTTGGCGGTATGCTTGGATAAAGCAACAGGATTGCTGGGCTCTGTACGGCCAATACCAGTAATTACAACTTCATCATCCTTAGCATCGCCGGTTTGCACTGGTGCAGTCGGTTTGTCAGCAGGCTGGGATGGACTGGTGGATCTCCCAAACCGGATGGGGCTTGTGGGCTGGTTGACAGGGCCTGAGGCGTCAATAGACCTTTCTTCAGCAATAAAATCGTCATCCTGCTGTGGTGGATCATTGGGTATATCTTCATGAATAGCCGCTTCAAGATCTGGTGTTTTACCCGGTTCAGGGACGGTGTCCTCCTCGGCCGCTTTATCCAGGCAAGCCTTCTTGCTCGGCCTAGGCTTGGCCCTGAAAGGAATAACAAAGTCAAATACAACATATGTTACAAGGTGATGTACCAGAAATATTATGATAAGTATAGCTTACCCAAGCACCGTTTTGAGCGGTGGCAGCTGAGTAGCCGATGACTCGCCAGAGGATGAGTGGGAAGTAACCTGATAATCGGAGTCAGATGGATTAAGAGGTTGACGAAAACAGCCCGCTTTAGGACAAGCACTGACAAGCAAATTAGAGACCTCTGAACGGCGTTTCCTAACCGGACTGTTCGGTAAACCGGCGGAGGTAACTACCTGGCCGCTGTGCCGGGTTGTGCGGCGAGCTTCGTGCTGTTGGGTCTTCATAAGAAATTTGGGATCCAAGTAAGCAAGAGGATGAGAAAATTTAACCTTCCGGTTTGCCTGACGGATTTTTAGTGAAGGCAAAGGGTCTGAATCGGAAGAGAGAGTAATTACCTCTGCAGCATCAGCATGGCTGGCTTCGGCATCATCCTGACAAATATCATCATCAATAAGGCGCATGAAAAATAAGCCAAGTGAGTCAAGCTCTACCTCAAGGTCCGGATTACCCACATCATCATCAGGGGCCGGATCAGAAGATGCAGTGGTTTTATTCTTATGAGCAGGCCGTTTCACGACTTTAGTCTTTGGCCGGGTTGGTCGTTCCGATTTGTCTGTTTTTTCTGGCTTCTCCTGTGGAAGTTTCTTGCTCCAAAATGGATCATTACCCTGTTTAAATAGACATTGATATTAAACAATGACTAGATATATCAATAACAGGTTCAGTAAAAAGAAAAATCAAACTCTTACAGCTGGCGGTTTGTTGGTGGCACAGAAGGGAAGCAGGCCGGTTCGAGCACAGACGTGTTCCGGTTCATTCATAATTTTATTCACAGCCTCTGTGATTTCTTCGTCGGTGAGCTGGATGTTAGCATGTCGCAGTGGGTCATCAACACTGCCAGTATACTCGCACATCAAACCGGACCGCTGACTAAGGGTCAGTATACTCCACGATATCCAACAGCGAGCGAGATCAACCCCTGTTAAACCGTTGGCCATGAAGGCTCTGAGCTTGGACAATTGAGGAGCGTATTTGCTTCTCTCATTGGCAGTCAACCTTTGCAGAAAGGGGTGTGTATTGCTAAGCCGCTCCGGACGAAAGCCAGGCAAAGGATTTTCACCAGCAGGGGAGGTGTCTTTGCAATAGAACCATGTTTGATTCCACTCTTTGGGATGGCTGTGCAGTTTGGCGTGAGGGTATGTGACCTCTTTCCTTTTCTGAATCGCCACACCACCCAATTCCGTATTGGAACCGTCAGTAAACTCAGTGCGGCGGTTTAGATGGAAGCAGTCTCTGAACAACTCAACTGTGGGCTCCTCTTGAAAGAACACCTCACAGAGCACTTGGAAGTGACACATGTTTGTAACAGAGTTGGGGCCAGTGTCTTGTGGGCGGAGTTGAAAATCGGCCAAAACATCCCGGTAAAATTTAGAACCGGGCGGCTTAAAGCCCCGGGCTAAGTGATCTACGAAAACGACAACCTCTCCTTCTTGAGGTGTGGGAGGGCATTCTTTGCCAGGGACCCTCCAATGGATGGTGTTTTTGCTGCCTAAAGCGCCGATCAGGACTAAATTGTTCAGTTGAGTCTCTGTGACGCGAGAAGGAACCCAGTTGCACTCATATACTTGCTTGGCCATGATGAAATCTACAAGATAGGTGATTCCGGTTCAAGAATGCATTGATTAAAGTACACTGGTATGTACAATGTTAAACCGGAGACAGCTCTATCTAAACCAGAGTTTTATGAAGCAACAGCATCTGGCGGTTCAACAAGGGGACTAATGGTATATACCGGTTTGTTAATTTTTTCTACACCAAGTTAAACCGCCGGATCTAAGCATTGAAACAGTTGAGATTGCGGATGGGTAAGTGTACAGAAACAGATTTCACAAGATTTCTCTACAGCGACGGATCTGAAGCAAGTTCAGAAAAGAAGGAAAATATTCAAGGTTCAAAAAAGAACAGTACCGAATCAATGGGCAGAGATACAGGTAGATCTATGGTCTTGAGGCATGTAAGTGAAGGCAGATGCTAAAAACTACCGCTACACAGAGCAAAGGTTCACAGGTTCATCTAAGATCTATCATATGAGTACGAAGCAGACGATGAACACTGAAGAACTTGGAAACCCTAGAACGGATCTACGGAGGAAAACGTGAAGAACTCACCGGAGCCAAGGAAGAAACAGTAGGTCACCGCAATGCTCTGGTACAATCAGGGTGATGCAGCGGCCAAGGTTGGAGCAGAGCTCGTCGACGGCGGCGGAGCTCCGAAGCTGTACGACGCGGGGAAGACGAAGCAGAAGGGCACGAAGGGGAAAAAGAAATGACCCTTCGGTCTTATTTATAAGGCAAGGGACATGTGTCAGGCGTGAAAATCAAGGGACCATGGGTTTGGAAATGAAAGTTGTCGCCTCAATTGTCGCAGACCTATTAAACAGAAAAGGTATCATGGATAAGTTTCTTTATAACAGGTGACGTCACGCCGGTTTACAACGACCAGAGAAGATGACATCACGGTGGTTCAACAAACTACAAGAAGATGTTGAAGTTGAAGTTTTTTGCTAAAGGATTGACATGAACCTGTTCAAATCAATATGGGGCCTAATGTTGGGGATATTACTACTGGGCGTAAACCGGCCTATCTGGGCCGGGTTAACTTCATCAGTAGTTAAGTATGTTAAAGCCCATGAAGGTAGATGAGGGCTTAAAGCCCATGATCGGTTTAAGGCCTGTAGCCGTAAACCGGCGTCGGTATGTAAACTTGTATCGTAAGTTAGGAATAAGTAGAGACCAAACTGAACACGTATATGAGCCGGTGTTGGGACTCTGTAAACCGACGGGCGTCACCCATGTATATAAGGGGACGACCCGGCGGCGGTTCAAGGACAACAGACAACAACTCGAGACTTAGGCGAAGCTTGTTTGCTCCCTAGTCATCGAAACCCCATCAATTCCATCACAACTAGACGTAGGCTTTTACCTTCATCGAAGGGGCCGAACTAGTATAAACTCTCTTGCGTCCCTGTGTCTGCTTTAACCCCTTCAAGCTAACCCGTTGTGATGGCTCCACGACTAAGTCCTTTCACGAGGACATCTGCCGTGAAAAAACCACGACAGGTCCCGTCGTCGACCCTGATCTCGTTTGGTGGCGTTTGCGTGGGCCAGTGTCGGTGCAGAGGGAGCCGGCCCCGCCGGAGGTGGTACGTCGCCGTGTCAGGGAGGAGGACGAGCACGTCCATCGCTACATGGTTGCGTTAGAGGGCGGCAGGTTCTCCAATACCTGGCAGTTTCTTCAAGCATCTCACTTCAGCTATGATCCTGTGAGGGTTCCTTCTCTTTGGGTGTCCACCGCCCGCGCCGCAGGAACCGCGAGTGTCCTAGATTCTTCTGTAGTATTCGATCTTTATTAGCTACCTAGCCAGTGATGTACTCGATATATAATATTCGAGACGATGTATTCGAGATTATATATTATTCGAGACGATGTATTCGAGATTATATCTATTATTCGAGACTATGTATTCGAGATTATATCTATTATTCGAGACGATGTATTTGAGATTATATCTATTATTCGAGACGACGTATTCGAGATTATATTCGATGATGCTTATTATGTACTATGATTGATTCAGTTTTTCCTTATTAATTGATTGCATCCATGCATTGTAATTTGAATATATTTCTTTTGGATTAGTTAAACAAAACCTATGGCGGACAATACCGGCAGAGAGGGAGAAGAGGCCCTGTTCAATATCATACGCAATCCTCGCGGGCCAGATGATGATCAGAATGAAGAAGATTATGACGGCTCTGGATATCTAAACAACACCGGGGAGGGTGATATGATATTCGATCGTGACGACCGAATTGATGAAGTCGTGAACTATGAACATGACGAAGAAAATGTTGATCTTGAAACAACAAAGACCGGCGAGGTATATATATTTATATAAGCAGGCATCTGGTGATCATCACATGTTTTATATGACTTGAAGATATATTAACGAATCGATCTTTCTTCTTTCAGCCATCCGGATCGAGCAAATCTTCAGGCAACAGGACGAAACGAGGCCCGAACAAAAAGTTGAAGGAGGGCGTAAAGTACAATATCAAGGCAATCAGACCTAATGGCGAACCATTCGCGCCTAAGAAGATTGCGGACAAGTTCGTTCGTCAGTGCGGAGTTCTTGTGAAGGACCAACTCCCGATCTCCCTTCAAGAATGGAGAGAGCCATCAAAGCCACGTCCAGGAGTTACTTTTGTCGACGACAGACAAAAACAGTTGCTTTGGGAAACGCTCATGGAACATTTCACCCTACCAGATCATTTCACAAATGCAGATGTGGAGAAAGTCAAGGACGCTGCTCTTAGGAAGATGGCGGTTGCATTCAAGAACCACAAGATTCGTGAATGGGCCAAGTACGTCAACGTAGGAAGCAAGACTCCAGTATTCATGGGAACACTAGAGAACCAAAGTGCTCATTGGGACAATTTCGTGAAATTCAAGGATTCAGAATTATCTAAGGAACGGTCGAGAATAAACAAGGCCAATGCCGCAAAAAAGGATAAGTTCCATAAGCTGGGGCCAGGTGGCTATGCGGTGGGATTGCCTAAGTCGGATAAGTCTGAGAAAGAGATGCTGGATGCAGGTGTCACTCCAGAAACATTGTGCTGGCCCCCCAGGTGCAGGACTTGGTTCTATGCGCATGGGGGAGTTGGACCCGAAGATAGGCAAAGTTTCCAAGAAGGCATGTCTGGACGGAGCCGAAGATAAGCTACTTGTTGCAATAGAAGAGGCTCGATCCGGGTTGTTCGAGCCCAACAGAGAGAACGACGAGCTTACGCGTGCCCTGGGAAATCCTGAACACCCGGGAACAACACGAGGCATGGGCGCTATTCTGTGGTATGAGGGGTTTTCGGACTGGAACGCCGACTACAGAACCCGTGCGAGAAAGAAGATTGTGGAGGAGAAGAAGAGGAAGATGGAGGAGGAGCAGAGGAAGCTAGACTATGAACGCCTTCAAGGCCTAGAATCAGCGCACGCAGACTTGGCAATCAAATTCCAGCGGCAGCAGGAGCAGATCGACTCACTTAGCCAGCAAAGGGGGTCTCAGCAGCTAGTGGATGATCCACCAATGGATAGCACCGTCCCATCCATGCCGAGAAGCAGCGTGGGTTCCGCCCAGGGCGACGCATTGCTGGATAGCTACCCAGTGGATGACATCATGGAGAACACTAACTGCGAGCTACACTTCAAAATGAAGAACATATCCATGAAGGTGGCGGACGCCCTTGCTTTTACAAATCCCCCCGAGGCAACCTTCCATTGCAACCCGATTCTAGCGGGCTATGCTCGTGTCTTGGTTGATGAGGTGGTGGACCAATATTCGGGGCTAGAGCTTGACATTCCTGGAGGTGACGATGAGCACACACTAGGAGAGGCCAACCATCGTATCATCCTATGGAGAAAGGATTGCATCATCTTTCGAAGGCCACCGACACCGCGTCATCCGACTCCTCGTCGCAGTCCGACACCGAGTCAGCAGACTCCCGCTCCTCCAAGTCCACCAACGCGTCAGGCCACTCCTCCTCCAAGTCTGGCACAGCTTCAGGCCACTCCTCCTCCAAGTCTAGCAAAGCGTCAGGCCACTCCTCCTCCAAGTCCGGCACAGCTTCAGGCCACTCCTCCTCGAAGTCCGGCACAGCTTCAGGCCACTCCTCCTCCTCCAACTCAGCCACGTCAGCCGTCTTCGCCGCCTCAGCAATCATGGAAGAGAGCCGCCTCAGCTATGGTGCGTAGCGGTACAAGTCGAGGTAGTACTGCAGGTACAGGCGGAGGCAAGCGATTTCAATATGGTCCAAGCCTCGCGCCTCTTCCGTAGAGGCCTTACAACAAGTCCGAGGAGGAAAACGTAGCCATATCGAAGGCCGAGGTGGAAGCCCATTTTGCATCGAAACCGCCACCGCCGACAAGGGAGAAAGTGCCTTTGGAAAAGATTGACCACTTCATTCGTATGGCTAAACCACCAGCTCCCAAGCCTGTTGACACAGACTATGAGCGCCACCTCAGGAAGTTAAATTGAGCACGTCTACAGAAAGAGGCGAGCTTGAGCTCGAGCAAATCAGCTGGCAAAAGGAGCAGTAAAACCGTTCCCCAGCTGGGAGAACAGGCTACGCAATCAATCCCCCCGCTTGTTGTGCCAACAACACATGAGAGTAGGCGCGCCCAATATTATTGTGGGCAAATCGTTAACGTTCCCGGGGTGGGTGATGTGGTAATAATCAAGGAGCATATTGCGCAGGCTCAATCGATCGGGATCACTATTGGACAACTCCTCGATACAAAGCCCATGTCTCCGACTAGAGAGGAGGAAATAAAACGAAAATATGCCCGGGGCCAACCTCTGGTCGAGCCAGAGGAGGTCAATAAGCTCCCAACGAGAATGTATGAATTGCATCAATGGTACATGGACATTACCAAGATTTCCAATCGAGAGTCCCTCATGGTGAATGTCAACGAGGAGCATTACTACCATAAGAAAGCTGTGACCGTTGATTATTCAGAACTTTTTCAGCTATACAATAAAGACGCACTCAACAAATCTATCGTCAGTTGCTATTGTGTGTAAGTGATTCCTTTCTGTAATTTAAGTCTCAAGCTAGCTGATCATTTTGATCAATCATTACATGTAATTATCCTCACTATATTCTTTTCTATGGTATTATCTAGGATGAAGATTTATGAAATGAAAAAAGGTGGACGCTATGGCATTGGGTTCGTTGACCCAAATACCATTAATGAATACACATGGAAATTAGATCCATATCACGCAAAATGTGTAGAGGAAAGCATGCTACAGTTCTTCAAGGAACTCAAATACAATGAAGATATACTACTTCCTTACAACTTCCAGTGAGTCACACTGTCTTGTACTACAAATTCTGTTTTTCCCTACTAGCTATAGCTACATGTTTTTGCTTACATATGCCCGCTTAATTAAGACATGCAAACGTGTGTGCATGCAGATATCACTGGATCTTGTTAATCATTAAAGTTGATGAAGGAACAGTTGAAGTACTAGACTCGCTACTTAAGAAAGCAAGTGACTACACCATCGTGAATGGGATAGTCAACAGGTAATTTCAATCATTATTAACTATATCTTGGCCTATTTAATTAGTTCGTCATTTCCTGATAACAACTATTTAATAACCCATTTATTCATTTTCTTTGTCGGCGGGCAGGGCTTGGGCAAAGTTCATCAGGGTCACTCCAAGCCCATGGAAACAAAGTCTGAAATGGTATCGACCCAAGGTAAGTAATTAAGTAGTACTGGCTAGCTGCCATCTCTTTAATTATCATGATTGATTAATTATTATCTGATCAAAATTCCATTCTCGTAAAGGCCCTGAGGCAGGCACCGGGGAATGATCTATGTGCATACTACGTTTGCGAGAACATTCGCATGATGGCGTCCGAAAGGAGCAAATCTCAAAGACAGGAGTGGGTACGATATCGATTGGCAGAACACTATTCACAATTTTTACACCATTATCGATATCTAGTCACACAACTAATACACATGCATATTGATCTCCTTCTTAACAGTTCAAAGAGGTGCGGGACAAGCTTCTAGCACAGGACCGCATAGAAGCAATTCAAGAGGAAATAGCGGGATTTTTGCTCGACCGGGTCATAGATCCCAAAGGAGAATACTATTACCCGCTACCGCCCCCATGAACCACTTCCAATTGTTATCGTGCTCCGAAGGCACCAATTAGCTAGGCTAATGCCACTGGCTCCGAAGGCACCAATTAGGAGAAATTGTATATATATATATATACATGTGTGTATATATGTGTGAATTAATTCATGGTGGTTGTGAGACATTCGATGATATATATATATATCATTTTTATGATCGGTTCTACTAGAAATTCTATTTGTATATATGCATAACATGTACAATATGTAGTATCGTAAAATACCAGCAAACGAAAAAAAATTAAATGGAAAACACAAAATTAAATGAAAAAGAAATCATAAACCCAAACCCCCCCCCCAACATTTTAATATCGGTTGGTGACACCAACCGATACTAAAGGGCTCCCTGCCCCCGAAGCTGGCTCGTGCCACGTGGTTGCCCTTTACCACCGGTTCGTGCTGAACCGGTACTAAAGGGGGGCCTTTAATGCCTACATTTTAGCGCCGGTTACCAAACCGGCACTAAAGGGCCTTACGAACCGGTGCTATTGCCCAGTTCTGCACTAGTGACGTACGGGCATGTTCAAACTTTATAATCATCCACTTTATTCATACACATACACATTTTTGCTTTTGTCATCATATTTAGGATAAACACATTTGGAATTTCATTTGAATTGGACCGTATGATGGTATTTGCTTGTACTAGCTCAATGATCCATATTTGAATTGAATGGACAATCTAAGTTTCGAGTTGGAGACATTGATTTTCAAAACTTGCACATTTTTTGCGTGCAAAACAAACTAATTGTCAGCCATGATATCATAGTCGCCGTACGAGAGCAGAATACTTATAATTTTAGGCGCCAAAAGCTTTCAAACTTCCCGCTCACATCGAAATATCACGCGCCCGAAATTTTAGCCCTGCGATATTCCTGTTTTACCCCTGCCACATGAACGGAAAAGGGCTGCTTTGGTAACTCCATTGTTTTCCCCTCTTTGCCCCCAACATTCTTCCCCAGAGCCCCTCCCCGACCCCCCCAACCACAGCAAGCCGCCGAATCTAGTCCTCCGCCGCAGCGGTGGACCTCACACCCCGCGGATCTACCTTCCGCACCTTGGAACCCCCAAGTGCCAACTCACCACTTCACCGGAGCCGCTTCAGCGACTGGCTTGTCCACCGCTCCAGATCTCCTTGACCGCCATCATGGTCCACCGCACCGGATCTGGTTAACCGGCGCCCTCGTCCACCATAGCGTAGGCCCTTCACTGACTCCCTCGTCCGCCCCTTCGCTGGCCCTTCATACAAGCCCTCGTCCGCCGCAACAGATCTGCCTCACCGAAAGCACTGTACAACGCGCCCGCCGAAGCCTTCGTCCACTACACCAGAACCGCTCCACGGACGCCATATTCAACTCCACCGGCCCTGCTTTACCGACGCCCCAGCCTCATCAGGTTATTTCGATTTGTACTCCTTTCGGTTTTTCTCTTTATCGTGCAACTGTTCACTTACCACAGATGAGCTTTCTTGTATGTCGATAGGCGCCGCAACCGTAGCACCGGAGCCGCTTCAGTGACGGCGATAGCCGGCCCAAACTCAACCGCAACACGATCACCATCTACGATCCTTAGCTATCAAGTATGACAACAATACCCATACGCCGCCGAGAATCAGGTACTATTATCCAACGGCCGGCGCCTACGTTCACTTTTCTAGCATAAGCAGCGCACCTTTGAATTTCTTCAGGGCATCATTCAGTTTTTCATGAGACGCGTTATTCTGCTTGCACCTGTAGGGCCATACTTCTGGCAGTGAACATGTTACATGTGCTAAATTACATACCAGTGCACATATAGTTAATATGCTTTAGTTTTGTTCTGATGCCACCTGTTGGTTCCATCAGACTGCTTAATGTTCTCTATGCTTAATTACACATCAGTAAACTAGCATGTGGTTCCGCTGCTTTTTGTTCATTTTACCCTACATTTTCTGATGCTAGCTATTACATCACTGCTCCGAGCCTCTGTTCATTACTTGTTTGTTTGTTCTTGATCTTCCCAAGTTGCATGACTAATTTGATGCTTCTATTAATTATGGAGCTGCCAACCCCATCAAGCAAAATATTTGTTCTTTTGGGGCTGGCACCTCGAACAAGCATAAAAATATAGGGAAGCAGACATACTCCCTCCGATTCTATTTACTCTGCACATAACTCTTGACCCGCATACCAAGGAGGGCACTGGTTTAATTTTTCTGGACTAATTTGCCAATTAATTAGGGCAGAGGCGGATGGGGCGGGGCAAAAAAGGAAACCAACGCTAGGAATCGGCAACGCGCAGACTAATACGAGAAAACTGAGAAAAAGTTATACGCAAAGTAAAAAGAATCGGAGGGAGTATTGTCGTGTATGCACACACCCTTCTTTCATTAGTTTAGATGAACCATTGATGATCAATTCGGACCAGTGCATGCGATTAAAATTAATTTTACCTAAATAGATGGTGCAGAATGAACTACAACAACTAGATTTGCAACCACAGGATGCTGACGATATCTTCAAAGAACATTGCAACAGCAGCTAGGCTTCACAGCAACATATGGTAAGCCAGTGTGTTTTAGTACATGTGAAATGTAATGCGAGTGGGCTGCTTTCTTGGCTTGTGCCCTCAACGTGTAATCCTACCGAATTATAAATAGTTCAGTTGTCTGCTTTGCTGTATTGCTTGATTCGAATGCTTATTTGTTGTTACGCTATACCTGAGTTGGCCAATATGTCAGCAGTGCCTGCTGTACTATCATGAAGAAATGCATGCCTATTTCATTTCAGTCCTTAGTTTTTCCTCTCAACTTCATCACAAGACTGTCTTCGTAGTTTATATGAGGCCACACTGTTAAGTGTTTTCTCAGATTATTTCAACTACTTAGATGCCTTGGCAACTTAAATATAGCGGATGTACACTCCCTTTCAACTAGGGATGTCAACTAGTTCCGATTTAATCCTGATTAAAGTCCACTAGTGGTATGATAGTTCAAAAGAGTATTTGTTTTTTGAGGAAAATGAACTAGGGAGGTAAAAAACTAACTAGATGGGACTGGCGGATTTCGTTTATTTGCCACTTACATCCCTAGTTTCATCTTACCATTTTAATTTCTTTTCGACTGATGCTGCTTCGAACCATTTAAATATAGTTTGCCATGCTCGGCAATAATTCGTCCGTCGTTTACCATGTAAGCTTACTGTCTGGATCATACGATAACTATCTCTTACTGATGTCCAACGAAAACCTTTCAAGATGCCGTTCACACTAGGACACAATGTACAACCCCAGAATCTATTTGTGGAAGCAGTGCGCCATCCATGTTACCAGATGGTAGCAGTTCAGAGGCAACACCGCCGGAGAGCAGTCTGAGCGCAGATATTATAGTGCTTGAGGCTCTACTAGAGGCAGAAAGAGATGGTGTGGCTGTCATGAATGAGGTAATCTTTATCTTAAGGCTGGAAATTACGGAATTAGCGGCACACATTATGCAAGCAACCCAAGAATTGGAGGAAGTAAGAATGTTGCATTTGAAGACGGAGGAGGTCCTGCTGTTTCTGCTATTTGAAGCCCAAGATAATCTCGGTTCTTCTTTAGATACCAGTTGAAATTTTCATTAGATTATTGTACTTGCATGTTGTGTCATGTCTCTGAATGGATTATGTTGCAAGACCCCCTATGTTGTCCATGTGTTGTAATGATCCGAATTTTTTAGGCGAGGTAATCCTCAGTACTTGTATGATTGACATAAGGTGAACTGTTTTTTGTGTGAGCATATTGTATTGGATGAAATAACTGTTTGACTCAGAGTGTATCCAACCTACTGAATTCAAAGATCACGGCATTTCTAAATCATAATCATATATAAAGGTGGAATAAATCTTTCTTGTGGTTTTGAAGAAATAAATAACAAAACGTATAATTATCTGTGGATATTCATAATCGAATACAAATAGGATTTGAATTTAGTTTGCCAGGTCCCAGGGCAAACGTGAATGCTAATTCTCCCAAGTTTTGAACAAAGCGGCTAAACACCCACTATAATTTGTGGGCTGCCCGAAGCAAGTGTTTGCGAGATGGAAATTATTGTCTACCCCTGACACTTGACATCCTTATCGACAGGATTTACACTGGTGACGATAGGGGTAGACTAGTAACTTCAATCAGACGTGACACGACGGCCTCTGAGCCCATTCAGACATGGTGGGCGCCAAACGTGGGCGGCAAAACACATTTGATTCAAGCTCATCCGAAAGACATGTGTCTCTTCCTCCATTTCCCCATTCATACACGGTGGGCGGCAAAACAAACTCTCCTCGTCCGAAATCGATGTAGGCTTATATTTTAAATAGGGGCAGATGTGTAACTTCCATCAGACGTGACACAACCGCCCTACCTGTCAGCCCCGTTCATACACCGTGGGTGGCAAAACACCCTCTCCTCGTCCAAAATAGTTACCGGCACATATTTGGGAGATGCGAGATTACCGTCCTATCCCCAACCGACACGATGTCCAAAATTTTAAACGGGGGATAAGTTCGTAACTTTCCCCCATTTCAGAGAAGCGCGTCCCAAAGTTTGAGATCCCCCCTCCCCTCCATCTCCCCATTCATACACCGTCGGCGGCACGACAACCTCCGCACTGCGGCCAGCCTCCTCCGTCCGCCACCCCATCCTCCACCTTGACGGAGCCGCTACCCCTACCCCGTCGTCTACTGCAAGAGATGGACGTCTCTCATCCACGGTGCTGGACCAGGATCCTTTCATCGCCTCCTCTCGCTTCATCGGCGTCGTCGTCCACCTTGCTGTTGCCGCTCCTACGACCGCCTCGTCCACGACAACAGGATATATCCCCCGACCCGGCCGTCTACCGTCTAAAGTCTTCTTCCTCGCCGCTGACAGCCATCGCACCTGCAGCACCCTCAACGTATCAGCATAGGCCTACACGGCGTCGCAAGAGAGCTGGTACTCTTCCATATGTGCTTAAGTTATTGATCTCACCCATAAAATAGATCGTAATTTGTTTACTGTACTTTTCTTGTCCGTACCAAATTGTAGTGGCTAGTTGAAAGCAAACATTGGTTGCGAAGTAGCTTTGTCCGGTTTGCACCTTCAGATCCGCCATGGCACGGGCACTATACTCGTAAAGCTTATGGTTTCCCCCCTTCATATTCACTACCATCATCGTAGGTGCTTCGTGTCGTGCTAGCACTGCTCCTCAAGACCTCAACCCAAAGCTTATGTGTCGAAATACGAATCTGATATGATGCTAATATCACTAAAATAGAGAACGTTTAATTGGTCACCTAATGTTCCTATATTCGTTTCGAAAAGCATGTGCGCCACCCACTGGTCCAGCTAGTTCCACTTTCCTGATTTTTCTCTTGATGCTTAGGGTTTTCCCCTTTTATATACTCTACTATGATCTGCGTAGGTGCTTTCTGTCGTACTAGCATTACTCCACCCTTGAAGCTAAACAACACAACACTCAGAATTCGAAAGCTTAGTTGTTCAAATATGATTGTGATATGATACTGATATTAGTTAACCGACACATTTAATTGGTTAGCTAAAGGTCCCACTTGAGTTTCCAAATGCATGTCGCGACATATGGAGAGACAGCATAATTGCATTTCTTTGTGACTTGTTGACCGTACTTTCTTGTCCATACCAAATCTTAGTTGTTATTTCAAAGCAAACATCGGTTGCTAACTACCCTTTGCGCGGTTTGCAGCTTCAGATCTGCCATCCCACTGCCATGGTCAACACTGTACTCATCATGCTTATGTTTTCCCCATTTTATGATGACCACAATCAGCCTACATGGTTCGTGTCGTAATAGCACTGCTCCACCCATCGAGCTAAACAAGCTTAGTTGTACAAATTCATATCTGATATTATTGTTGATATTAGTAAAACTGAGAGATGTTTAATTGGTTAGCTAAATGTTCCTACTTTAGTTTCAAAATGCATGTGAGCCACATATGGAGAGACCGGAAAGAATAGTATTTCTCTGTGCGCTCTGGTTCATCATGGGTGGCCAACCGACATTGTATTAAAATACTTGTAATATCTTCAATCTGCTTGCCCTTCTGCTCTTCTTTAAGATGATACTCTTATCTTGCGGTCGACTGGTCAGGTCGAGTTGTTCTCCCTTAGTATATTTTGAATCTGTCAGGTCAGGTCGGCTTGTTCTTCTTTACTATATGTTGAAGCTATCATCTGCGAAGTGTCATCACTTCTGGAGCTCTCATATTTTGAGTAGTAGGCCACATTATATTAATGCACACAACAAATTACAGCATGCATGGCATCTTTTAAAAGAATTTCAGAGATAGCACAAAGGGTTTTACAGGGAGGCAGTATTGGATTAGAATCACTTCTGCATTACAAAGAAAATCTCACTTGTTTTTATGTTTTCATGCATGTCAGATATTGAACATTATCAAAATGAATATGAGAATGGGCGCACGAGAGGAATATTGCGGAACGATCCACTGGCTATCAAACTTGGCATGGTGGAGGGTGGCCTATCTTATTCACCCATCAAGGTGCTTGCTCTAACTTTGCAAAGTTGTATTGGTCGCACCTATTTTGCATCTAACCTCTTGCATTACTTCTACTTTGTTACACCATCTGCTTAGTTTAAGCATCATATATGAGTATATGCCATACCTATCCATTTTCTGTACCTATTCCATGTGTCGTCACACTATGTTTTTCCAGTCAGATGTTGTTCTTTCGTAATAGGTGTCCAAAAGTAAGAGGGTGAGTGCAGGTCGTCAAGGAGTACAAACTAGGTATTTGGAAAAGGTAGTGATACATGTTAAATCAGATAGATCAGCAGCCATAGAAAACACAGGCCCAACTGTACCACACTTTACCCCTACTCCAGTGGCCAAACCCCTATTAGAACTGTTGGCAGCCCAGCGTCAGGTACTGTCTATGATATCAATTCAAAATTTGAACTCCTAAATTTCTGCTTGTGCCTTACCTTCTCTCTTGTATGAAAACTAATTTAGATGAATCTCCTTGCTCAAAGGATCATATTATCTCAAAACAATAATGGGCTCTGCATTGCTCTTGTCAGTACCTCTCTCCCTTTTGCCTTGTGACGCTGTACTTAATTAATTGCTATTTGATTATGTATCATCAGTCTGCACCTGAGCTTCATTATCCTCTGTTTCTTCCAATATTATTTGATCTATATTTACTCTTTGCAAAATGTACAATAATGGCAACGCTTATAAAGAATTTTCTTTGGGGAATTTATTGAATTATCCTTCCATCAACATGGAGAAGGGCTTTGTCCAGCCCGTGTTAACATGTAATGTAAGTTCATCCTTCTCAAACCTTCAAACTTTGTTCTAGTATAGATTAGGATAGGCATCATTTCCTCCACTGCTGTTTGCTTTGCTGTTTACATCTAATTGGATGTTTGCAAAAACTACCAGTTTCAAATTGTAGTTGTAAAAACATGTTCCTTATGCAGAACAGATCCATTTATTTTCTTATATAATTGTGAAACTTGTTACGTGTCTCCTTGTTTCTCTTTCAGACTCATATCTCTTACGCCAGGAAGAACTTTAGGGAAGATAGTGAGCCAAACCATTTTGAGGACAGTGAGATGACCCCAAGGTCCTGTCTTGATGAAGACAGTGAGTTGAAGCTACTCACCAGCAGGTGTGAGAAAACCTCTCTGCAGTCGCTACCTCAATCAGTTCGACTTCTTCAGTCTCAACTTAAAGCGGAAAGGCTTGCTTCAGCTCAGCTCCGACTTGAAGTCAAAGATGCAATGAAGATGTCAGAGGACTGCCGTGCGCACCATCATGCCTTAAATCTAGTGTTGATGCATCTATCGTTGACACAACTAAGGTCTACTCAGCTTCTTCAGCTGTTTGGGGGGCGACCTAGCCAGGCCTAGTGCCTTTTGAAGTGCTCTCAGTTTTGTATATTCTTTTGTCGGCGCGTTTATTTGCACTGGTGGCGAACTTTGATGCCCAGTGGATGTAATATGTGTGATAGCCGTGATAGCCTAGCGTAAGTTGCTTGCTTATTTATTTCCTTGTTGTCTTGTTTATTTGTTTGCTTCTAGTCATTACAGTTCTTTTTCCGCAGTTTGCTAGTGGCTGCATTAACCTATTTTTTAAAACTAGGCCACAATAACCATGGGCTAATATTTACTGTAGTGACAATGGGCCTCCTACGGGCCATAGAAACAGTGGGCCTTCTACGGGCCGTATCATCAATGGGCCTTATACGGGCGGTATGATCGATGGCCAAACATGGGCCAATAACAGGCCGCATTATGACCGTAAACGGGCTAGAGTTGGAATCGTCCGTTCATGGGCCGACCATAACGGGCCATCGTTAATAGGCCGTATTTGATGACGCTATGAAAACGGCCCAACGTATTAACGGACCACAAATGGGCCGACTGTAACCACGGGCTGAATTTGGCCCACAAGCAGAAAATGACAGTAACGGGTTGTAACTAAACGAATGCTGGAAATGAGCCCAAGAATAAATGGGCTCTGAGAAGGACGAAAGGTAACATGGGCTGGAAACGGCCCAATGGAATAATGGGCCGTTAATGGGTATAAAGTGATACACTGTTCATCACGGGCTAGTTTCACCACGGGCCGTTAATGGGTGTAAAGTGATACACTGTTCATTACGGGACAGTTTTACCACGGGCCGTTAGTAGGCCAAGAGTTACATAGGGCCTCATATGGGCCGAAAGACGTCATGGGCCATACATGGGCCAGAAGTGAAAATGGGCTGGAATCATATTGGATGGCCCAGATGACACTACTGGGCCTAATTCGGATAGGGCGTAATGGGACTTGGGTTAGCGGGCTGTAAATGGGCTATATTTGAACAGGCCGTTAACAGGCTTTCCATGGGCCAGCCCGCCAGCTTTTGACCAAGTCAAACGGGCCGGCCTTTACACAGGAATGGGCCTCTGTTGGGCCGTGCCACGTGTCGACATATCATAGGGGCCTATCTGACCCACTGACGAGCTGACACGTGTTTCGTCCGGCCAATAAGAATTTTACACATGGAAATTTCCCATTGGTTGGGGCTGTTAACGGGTTATCGGATCCAAAACCCGACCCGATAGCTTAACGGCGTTCCGTTACGGTGGATGCCACGTGTCGGTCACCCTTGACGAAAGGACTTCTGTGACGCACGATTTATCGTCATGGAAGTGGACACTTCCGTGATGATAATTTTGGTAATGTCATGGAACACTTCTACGACAGCACAGGTATGACTATCTTGATTCTGTCATAAATTTGTCATGGATGTACATGCATGACAAAAAAAGCGACCTACTGTGACAAACACGTATCATCACGGAAGTGTATTTTTTTGTAGTGGTAAGAGTACGTGTAAGGTCGGTCCGGGCCGCTTCATCCCACAATGCTGCCGAATCTAGATAAGACTAGTAACAGCAAGCAAATTGAACAAATCATCGCCCACAACTACTTTGTGTTCTACTCGTGCATAGAATCTACGCATAGACCTAGCTCATGATGCCACTGTTGGGGAACGTAGCAATAATTCAAAATTTTCCTACGTGTCACCAAGATCAATCTAGGAGATACTAGCAACGAGAGAGAGGGAGTGCATCTTCATACCCTTGAAGATCTCTAAGCGGAAGCGTTCAAGAGAACGGGGTTGATGGAGTCGTACTCGTCGTGATCCAAATCACCGATGATCCTAGTGCCGAACGGACGGCACCTCCGCGTTCAACACACGTACGAAACGGAGACGTCTCCCGCGCCTTGATCCAGCAAGGAGGAGGGAGAGGTTGAGGAAGAGAGTCCAACAGCAGCATGACGGTGTGGTGGTGATGGAGTGGCAGTTCTCCGGCAGGGCTTCGCCAAGCTCACGCGGAGGAGGAGAGGTATTGGAGGGGAGGGGCTGCGCCAGGTGCAAGGGTATGGCCGCCCTCCCACCCCTCCACTATTTATAGGTGGGGAGAGAGGGGGCCGGCCCCCCTAGATCCCATCTAGGGTTGGGGGCGGCGGCCAAGGGGGGGAGGAGTGCCTCCCAAGTCAAGTGGAGGCCCTTCCCCTTAGGGTTTCCCCTCTCCCATGCGCATGGGCCTTGGGGAGGCTGGTGCCCCTGGCCCATTAAGGCTAGGGAGCCCCCCTACAGCCCATGCTGCTGTATTGGACGTGGTGGAACATTTTCCGGACCTCCGGACCCCTCCGGAATCCTCCGGATCCTTCCGGAAGCTTCCCGGTACAATACCGGAAAAACCGAACATTTCCTGGAACCCGAACAATAACTTTCCATATATAAATATTTACCTCCAAACCATTCCGGAACTCCTCGTGACGTCCGAGATATCATCTGGGACTCCGAACAACATTCGCTAATCACATACAAGTCTTCCTAATAACCCTAGCGTCATCAAACCATAAGTGTGTACACCCTACGGGTTTGGGAACCATGCAGACATGAGCGAGATATCTCTCTGGTCAATAACCAACAGCGAGATCTGGATACCCATGTTGGCTCCCACATGTTCCATGATGATCTCATCGGATGAACCACGATGTCAAGGATTCAGTCAATCCTGTATACAATTCCCTTTGTCTATCGGTACGATACTTGCCCGAGATTTGATCGTCGGTATCCCGATACCTCGTTCAATCTCGTTACTGGCAAGTCTCTTTACTCGTTCCGTAACACATCATCCCGTGATCAAATCCTTGGTCACATTGTGCACATTATGATGATGTCCTACCGAGTGGGCCCAGAGATACCTCTCCGTTACACGGAGTGACAAATCCCAGTCTCGATTCGTGCCAACCCAACAGACACTTTCGGAGATACCCGCAGTGCACCTTTATAGCCACCCAGTTACGTTGTGACGTTTGGTACACCCAAAGCATTCCTACGGTATCCGGGAGTTGCACAATCTCATGGTCTAAGGAAATGATACTTGACATTAGAAAAGCTTTAGCATACGAACTACACGATCTTGTGCTAGGCTTAGGATTGGGTCTTGTCCATCACATCATTCTCCTAATGATGTGATCCCGTCATCAACGACATCCAATGTCCATGGTCAGGAAACCGTAACCATCTATCGATCAACGAGCTAGTCAACTAGAGGCTTACTAGGGACATGGTGTTGTCTATGTATCCACACATGTATCTGAGTTTCCTATCAATACAATTCTAGCATGGATAATAAACGATTATCATGAACAAGGAAATATAATAATAACTAATTTATTATTGCCTCTAGGGCATATTTCCAACACCTTGACCGAGTTTTGCAGAGATGTGAATAAACTAATCTTGTCTTGAATTGGGAAAAGTGCCACTTTATGGTCAATGAAGGTATTGTCTTGGGGCATAAGGTTTCTGAGAGAGGTATTGAAGTTGATAAAGCTAAAGTTGATGCTATTGAAAAGATGCCTTGTCCCAAGGACATCAAAGGTGTAAGAAGTTTCCTTGGTCACACCAATTTTTATAGGAGGTTCATTAAGGACTTCTCAAAAATTTCTCGGCCTCTGACTAATTTATTACAAAAAGATATACCATTTGTTTTTTATGATGATTGTGTATAAGCATTTGAAATACTTAAGAAATCATTTATCTCTGCACCTATTGTTCAGCCACCTGATTGGAATTTACCTTTTGAAATTATGTGTGATGCTAGTGATTATGTTGTAGGTGTTGTTCTAGGGCAAAGAGTTGATAAGAAATTAAATGTTATTCAATATGCTAGTAAAACTCTAGACAATGCTCAGAGAAATTATGCTACTACTGAAAAAGAATTCTTGGCAGTTGTATTTTCTTGTGATAAGTTCAGACCTTATATTGTTGATTCTAAAGTAACTATTCACACTGATCATGCTGTTATTAAATATCTTATGGAAAAGAAAGATGCTAAGCCTAGACTTATTAGATGGGTTCTCTTGCTACAAGAATTTGATTTGCATATTGTTGATAGAAAAGGAGCTGAGAACCCCGTTGCAGACACCTTGTCTAGGTTAGAGAATGTTCTTGATGACCAACTACCTATTGATGATAGCTTTCCTGATGAACAATTAAATGGCATAAATGCTTCTCATACTACTCCATGGTATGCTGATTATGCTAATTATATTGTTGCTAAATTTATACCACCTAGATTCACATACCAACAAAAGAAAAAGGTTTTCTATGATTTGAGGCATTACTTCTGGGATGACCCACATCTTTATAAAGAAGGAGTAGATGGTGTTATTAGATGTTGTGTACCTGAGCATGAACAGGAACAGATCCTATGCAAGTGTCACTCCGAAGCTTATGGAGGACACCACGCTGGAGATAGAACTGCACACAAGGTATTGCAATCCGGTTTTTATTGGCCTACTCTCTTCAAGGATGCCCGCAAGTTTGTCTTGTCTTGTGATGAATGTCAAAGAATTGGTAATATTAGTAGACGTCAAGAAATGCCTATGAATTATTCACTTGTTATTGAACCATTTGATGTTTGGGGCTTTGATTATATGGGACCATTTCCTGCCTCTAATGGTTATACTCATATTTTAGTTGTTGTTGATTACGTTACTAAGTGGGTAGAAGCTATTCCAACTAGTAGTGATGATCATAACACTTCTATTAAAATGCTTAAAGAAGTTATTTTTCCAAGGTTTGGAGTCCCTAGATATTTAATGACTGATGGTAGTTCACATTTTGTTCATGGTGCTTTCCGTAAAATGCTTGCTAAATATGATGAATCATAGAATTGCATCTCCTTATCACCCTCAGTCTAGTGGTCAAGTAGAATTGAGTAATAGAGAACTCAAATTAATTTTGCAAAAGACTGTCAATAGATCTAGAAAGAATTGGTCCAAGAAACTTGATGATGCATTATGGGCCTATAGAACTGCATATAAAATCCTATGGGTATGTCTCCGTATAAAATGGTTTATGGAAAAGCATGTCACTTACCTCTCGAACTAGAACATAAGGCTTATTGGCCTATTAAAGAGCTCAATTATGATTTCAAACTTGCCGGTGAGAAGAGGTTATTTGACATTAGCTCACTTGATGAATGGAGAACCCAAGCCTATGAGAATGCCAAACTGTTTAAAGAAAAGGTTAAAATGGCATGACAAAAGGATACAAAAGCGTGAGTTTAATGTAGGTGATTATGTATTGCTATACAACTCTCGTTTAAGATTTTTTGCAGGAAAACTTCTCTCTAAACGGGAAGGTCCTTACGTTATTGAGGAGGTCTATTGTTCCGGTGCCATAAAAATCAAAAACTTCGAAGGCACAAACCCGAAGGTGGTGAACGGTCAAAGAATCAAACATTATATCTCAGGTAATCCTATAAATGTTGAAACCAATATTATTGAAACCGTAACCCCGGAGGAATACGTAAGAGACACTTTCCGGAACGTTTCAGACTCCGAAAAGGAATAGGTATGTGGTACGGTAAGTAAACCGACTCCAAAACAGTTTTTATGGCAATATTTCTCCGTTCTGGAATATTTAGAAAAATAGAAAAATAAGAAGCAGTCCGGGAAGGACACGAGGCCTCCACGAGGGTGGAGGGCGCGCCCTACCCTACTGGGCGCGCTCCCTACCTCGTGGGCACCTCGTGCGCTCTCCGAACTTTTTTTCTTACACGACACATATTTTGGTCGGTAAAAATTCATTATATAACCTCCCGAAGGTTTTGACCACCGTATCACGCAAAAATCTCCTGTCTTTGTTTCGAGCTATTTTTCTGACAGATCCAGGTCGTCATGTCATCTCCAAGCGCCCCCAAGGACCAGGTCTTCGAGAAGGTCATCAACCCCTACCTCGCGAAAGTGCTGCAACACCCTAAATCCATTGAGATGCGTGAGGGGTTGTTGCACATCCGCGATGTTGAGGGACCAAGGAAGACCGGAAGCACAGAGGCAAGACTCGAGGCATTGGAGCAAGAAGTTTTCAAGTGTCAGGAGATGGTGGAGCGTGGACTCGATTCCAATCACATTATGATCACGGAGTTCACCAACAACCACAAGCTGGATGTCAAGGACATTGGGGAGGCCATCTTCAAGCTTCATGAGAAAATCGAGCACCTCCAAGACCAGATCTATGACGTGCAAAATCAAAACTGTGGGTATGAATATAGATTCAAGAGGATGAGTTTGGTTGCAGATTTGAGGTTTCAGGAGACTCGATCATCCTGGTAGCGACCAGACCTCAAACGGTCCAATCTCCATGCTCAGGTGTCATCCCTGGATCAGTAATGCTGACACCACACAGTACTTGAAGGATTTATAACAGAGTACCAACTCAAAAGAGAACTTATTACAATAAATATGGCTTAAGGCCATCTAATAACAATAACAACGGAAGGCTTGGAAGATAAGTGAGTCCATCAACTCCAACGACATCACTGAGTATAGAACCACGACCGAAAGGCACCTTAATCGTCGTCTGAAAAGTCTGCAACATTAACATTGCATCCCGAAACGGGTCAGCACATGGAATATGCTGGCAAAGTAACACATAGAGAGTAATGAAAAAATAAAGCTATACTATATGCATATTTGGCTGGTGGAAAGCTCTATGGTTACAATTTTGCGTAAAGCCAATTTTTCCCTACTGCAAAGGAATAAATTTTATTTAACTATCATGGTAGTTGTTAAACATTGAGAATGGTTGACAGCATTCTCAATCCCAATTAAGCATCATCATTAAACAAAACCCAACAAATTAACTTTAGAGTAACATGATGAGATTCACATGATAATCCAAGTACTAGACACTCAAGATGTCCATACCGGGGACACGGCTAACCATTATTAGTTTATAGGCTCTGCAGAGGTGTGTGCACTTTTCCCCACAAGACTCGATCGCCTCCGTTTGATTTCTCGCACTACATGGTGTTTGAGAAACGGATGACCGAGACATAGTCTTTCAGAAGCGCTAGCACCTTACGATCGGGTAGACCGTTACACCTACTTTCCCCTACATCTGCTAGTCTACCACTGTAAGAGTTCGCACAACCTACTCAACTATGCTAGAGCCCATAGTAGCTTGTGGCTGCACATGGAAGTTTCTAGCATGAATAATCTCATGATCCCTTTGAGCCTGGGTGGCGGTCCAAAAGAAAAACAGGCAATCGCTGGAATACCCAGGTGCCTCAATCCACCCAGATGTGTATTTAAGTTGCCACCTTAAGTAAAGCATTAAATTAACAATCTCACATCTGTCATGGATACACTCACCCAATCCACGTGTACTAGCATAGCATGGCATAACGAGCAAACGTAGAAGTAACTCCCAAAGGTTTGATAATAAAACAGGTAATAGGTTCTACCTCATCTACTACTTCCTAATACCACAATTTAATTGGATCCTAATCATGCAATGTGTGAGGGTTGATCTAATGCAATAAAAACTGGGTTGTTGGAAGTATGATCAAAGAGTTACTTGCCTTGCTGATGATCCGCAAAACCTAGCGATTCGAAGTAGCAAGCGGCGCACTCCGGGTACACTATCACAAACAAGCAAGCATAAAATAAGTACTCAACTAATGCATAGGTAAAACTCAAATAAGAGATCTAACCAGAAAGTTCAACTTAAGAACTCCGGTTGGCAAAAAGAATCAAATCGAACGAAGCAACGAAAGACAAACGGTAAAAGAAACAGGCCTCGTTTACTATTCTGGATCTAGGGTAATTTTTACAGTGGCAAAAACTTTTTTGAGTTGGTTAAACAGAAAGAGGGTTTCGAGACGAAACTCCAAGCGCTTGAATCGCCTGATTCCGATAAACGAGCGAAAAGTTAGACTAAAATGAAAATTGAATCAGGAATCGCGATCAGAAAAATCGCGGATTTATTCCGAGAAAAAGAAAACGATGAACGTTTGTTAAAACGAACGAACGGGCGAACGCTCGCTAATTAAATAAACCGGAAAAACCGATCTATTTAAAAAAACCCGAACCTAAAAAAACGAACAAAACCGACGGAAAACCGATCGGTTTTCAAAAAAAACCAGCGGCGAGAAAAGCTACCTCCGGCAGCGGCGAGGCGGGGCGACGGTGGGCGCGGCCTAGGGTTAGGGTTTGAGGCGGGGCGCGGCTGGGCTGGCCTCGGGCCTCGGCGACGCTATAAAAAGGCCCGGCCAGGCAGAGTCCTGGCCGGTTACGGCCCAAAGTCGGTTCGGACCTTTTTTTAATAATTACGCTCAGAAAAAAACAAAAGGAATACTAAACGGACTCCAAAAATCCCGAAATAAATTTTCCCCGGCTTTTAAAATCAAGCCGCAGAGGATGAACATTTATTTGGGGCCTAAATGCAATTTTGAGAAACGCACATTTTTCTTAAATTCAAATAAAATAGCAAATAAAACCAAAATAAAATCTTATTTGATTTTTTTATTAAATCCTCAGTAGTTTCTTTATTTTGGAAAGTCATTTTATTCCCTCTCTCATATTTTTGTAATAGAAATAATTGAAGATAAAATAAATAAAATAAAATGATCCTATTTTCAAAATTTGAGAAAAACTCAAATATGAAAATAACGAAATCCCCAACTCTCTCCGAGGGTCCTTGAGTTGCGTAGAATTTTCTAGGATCAACCAAAATGCAATAAAATATGATATGCAATGATGATCTAGTGTATAACATTCCAAATTGAAAATTTGGGATGTTACAAACCTACCCCCCCCTTAAGATGAATATCGCCCTCGAGATTCGGGTTGGCTAGAAAATAGGTGAGGGTTGTCCTTCAGCAATTCTTCCTCTCGCTCCCAGGTGGCTTCATCCTCTGTGTGGTGGCTCCACTGAACTTTGCAAAACTTGATGACCTTGCTGCGGGTGACTCGACTGGCATACTCTAGAATCTTAACTGGTTTCTCCTCATAGGTCAAATCACTGTCCAACTGAATCACTTCCAGCGGCACTGTATCTCTCAGCGGTATATCATCCATCTCTGCATGGCACTTCTTCAACTGGGAAACGTGGAATACGTCGTGAACTCCTGACAATCCTTCGGGCAATTCCAACTTATAGGCTACTTCTCCCATACGCTCCATAACTTTGTATGGGCCTACAAAACATGGCGCTAACTTTCCCTTAACTCCAAAGCGCTTAACTCCTCGAAGTGGTGATACTCGAAGATAAACTCGGTCTCCAACTTCGTAAACTGTCTCCTTGCGTTTAGAATCTACGTAGCTCTTCTGCCTAGATTGAGCTACCTTGAGCCTATCGCGAATCAATTTCACTTTCTGTTCCGACTCCTTAATCAGATCCGGTCCAAACAACTGGCGGTCTCCAACTTCATCCCACGACAATGGGGTCCTGCACCTCCTTCTGTACAAGGCTTCGAAAGGGGCCATCTTCAAACTGGATTGATAACTGCTGTTATAAGAGAACTCTGCATATGGCAAATTCTCGTCCCAACTAGATCCGTAATCTAGCGCACAAGCTCTCAGCATATCCTCCAAAATCTGATTGACTCTCTCGGTCTGTCCATCTGTCTGCGGATGGAAAGCTGTACTGAACTCTAGCCTGGTACCCAAAGTTTCATGCAACTGATTCCAGAACTTTGAGGTAAACTGGGTTCCTCTATCTGATACAATGCTCCTTGGAACTCCATGCAGACATACGATTCTGGTCATGTATATCTTTGCCAACTTTGCACTGGTATAGGTAGTCTTCACTGGGATGAAATGTGCTACCTTTGTTAAACGATCGACTACAACCCAAATCGAGTCATAGCCTGAACGAGTTCTAGGCAATCCTGTGATAAAATCCATGCCTAACTTATCCCACTTCCATTCGGGTATCGGCAATGGCTGTAGCAATCCTGATGGCTTCTGATGCTCTCCCTTTACTCTCTGACATACATCACAAACTGCTACATACTCCGCAATATCCTTCTTCATTCCGGTCCACCAGAAAGTATCCTTCAAATCCAAATACATCTTGGTATTTGCTGGGTGAATCGAATATGGTGAATCATGGGCCTCTTGCAGAATTAACTTCCTGATCTCTGAATCATTAGGCACATAAACACGGTCTTCAAACCATAAGGTATCGTGCTCATCCTCACGAAATCCCTTAGCCTTTTCTTTGCTCATTTTCTCCTTAATAGAAGCAATCTCCTTGTCGGTCTTCTAGGATTCTCTGATCTTATCCATCAAAGTAGACTGAATCTCCAATGCTACTACATAGCCTCTCGGAACTATCTCCAAACATAGCTCACGAAGATTTTCAGCTAACTCCCTTGGTAAATCTCCCGTCATTAAGGTGTTGACATGGCTTTTACGGCTCAACACGTCGGCTACTACGTTAGCCTTCCCGGGGTGATAATGCAATCTCATATCATAATCCTTAATGAGCTCCAACCATCTCCTTTGTCTGAGATTCAACTCCTTCTGCGTGAAAATATACTTCAAACTCTTGTGATCCGTGTACACCTCACAATGGTTTCCAATGAGATATCTCTCACGTGTCGAAGAATGACTTAGAGGCATAACCGCATTGAAAGTAATGTCGCAAGTGAGGTAATCTTCACACAACCCATGTAATACATAAGGGAAAAGATACATAGTTGGCTTACAATCGCCACTTCACACAATTACATGAATAAAGCATTACATCAACCAGTTACAATCAAGGTCCGACTACGGAACCCAAAATAAAAGAAGACTACCCCAAATGCTACACAGATCCCCGATCGACCCCAACTGGGCTCCACTACTGATCAACTAGAACGAAACAACATAAAGGACAAGATCTTCATCGAGCTCCTCCTTGAGCTTGGTTGCGTCATCTGCACGGTTCAACGACACCTGCAAACTGGTTTTGGAAGTATCTATGAGTCACGGGGACTCAGCAATCTCACACCCTCGCGATCAAGACTATTTAAGCTTATAGGAAGGGTAAAAGGTATGACGTGGAGCTGCAGCAAGCGACTAGCATATATGGTGGCTAACCTATTCGCAAAAGAGAGCGAGAAGAGAAGGCAAAAGCACGGTCGAACACTATGATCAAGAAGTGATCCTAGAACAACCTACGTCAAGCATTACTCCAACACCGTGTTCACTTCCCTGTGACGCCCCCGATTCAATAATACACTAATCATACACGCAAACGTGTACGATCAAGATTAGGGACTCACGGGAAGATATCACAACACAACTCTACAAATAAAATAAGTCATACAAGCATCATATTACAAGCCAGGGGCCTCGAGGGCTCGAATACAAGAGCTCGATCATAGACGAGTCAGCGGAAGCAACAATATCTGAGTACAGACATAAGTCAAACAAGTTTGCCTTAAGAAGGCTAGCACAAACTGGGATACAGATCGAAAGAGGCGCAGGCCTCCTGCCTGGGTTCCTCCTAACTACTCCTGGTCGTCGTCAGCGGGCATCACGTAGTAGTAGGCACCTCCGGTGTAGTAGGAGTCGTCGTCGACGGTGGCGTCTGGATCCTGGGCTCCAATATCTGGTTGCGACAACCAGGTAGAAGGGATAGAGGGGAAGAAGGAGAAAGCAACCGTGAGTACTCATCCAAAGTACTCGCAAGCAAGAAGCTACACTACATATGCATGGGTAAATGTGTAAAGGGCCATATCGGTGGACTGAACTGCAGAAAGCCAGAATAAGAGGGGGGATAGCTAATCCTTTCGAAGACTACGCTTCTGGCAGCCTCCGTCTTGCAGCATGTAGAAGAGAGTAGACTGAAGTCCTCCAAGTAGCATCGCATAGCATAACCCTAACCGATGATCCTCCCCTCGTCGCCCTGTGAGAGAGCGACCGCCGGTTGTATCTGGCACTTGGAAGGGTGTGTTTTATTAAGTATCCGGTTCTAGTTGTCATAAGGTCAAGATACAACTCCAAGTCGTCCTGTTACCGAAGATCACGGCTATTCGAATAGATTAACTTCCCTGCAGGGGTGCACCACATACCCCAACACGCTCGATCCCATTTGGCCGGACACACTTTCCTGGGTCATGCCCGGCCTCGGAAGATCAACACGTCGCAGCCCCACCTAGGCACAACAGAGAGGTCAGCACGCCGGTCTAAACCTAAGCGCACAGGGGTCTGGGCCCATCGCCCTTAGCACACTTGCACGTTGCGTACGCGGCCGGAAGCAGAACTAGCCCCCTTAATACAAGAGCAGGCTTACGTTCCAATCCGGCGCGCGCCACTCAGTCGCTGACGTCACGAAGGCTTCGGCTGGTACCACGACGCCGGGATACCCATAACTACTCCCGCGTAGATGGTTAGTGCGTATAGACCAAATGGCCAAACTCAGATCAAATACCCAGATCTCGTTAAGCGTGTTAAGTATCCGCGAACGTCGACCAGGGCCAGGCCCACCTCTCTCCTAGGTGTTCGGAACCTGCCCTATCGCTCCGCCTCAAAGATCCACTCGCGGGTGCTCCTCAAGCCGACCCGTCTTTAGTCACCACATGTATCATGTATAAAGTATAAAGTATATACCCGTGATCAACTCCCGAGTGATCACGGCCCGATAGTATAGCATGGCAGACGGACAAGGATGTAGGGCCACTGATGATAAACTAGCATCCTATACTAAGCATTAGGATTGCAGGTAAAGGTAACAACAGTAGTAGCAAGGACAGGCTATGCATCAGGTTAGGATTAACGGGAAGCAGTAACATGCTACACTACTCTAATGCAAGCAGTATAGAGAAGAGTAGGCGATATCTGGTGATCAAAGGGGGGGCTTGCCTGGTTGCTCCGGCAAGACAGAGGGGTCGTCAACACCGTAGTCGCACTGGGTAGCAGCGGCGTCGGTCTCGGTGTCTAGCGGAAGAAGAGGGGGGAAGAGACAATGAATATAATGCAAACAGATGCATAACGATGCATGACATGACAAAGCGTGATGCTAGGTGTGCCCTAACGCGGTACAAGGTGATACCGGTGAAGGGGGGGAAACATCCGGGAAATTATCCCCGGTGTTTCGCGTTTTCGGACCGGTGAACCGGAGGGGAAAGTTGCGAGTTCGATAGGTTAGGGATGCGTGGCGGACGAACGGGCTGCGTATCCGGTTTCGTCTCGTCGTTCTGAGCAACTTTCATGTACAAAGTTTTTCCATCCGAACTACGGTTTATTTTATATTAAGTTTAAAAGATTTAATTCATTTTTAGGATTTATTTAATTATTTAAATCCAACATTATCCAGAACAGTGCACGCTGACGTCAGCATGACGTCAGCAGTCAATAGGGAGTTGACTGAGTCAATCTGACGTGTGGGTCCCGCATGTCATACTCTGTTTACTCTAATTAGGGTTTAACTAATCTAATTACTATTTAATTAAACTAACTAGTTAATTAGATTAATTAAACATGATTGATTAACTTAATTAATTAATTAATTAGTTAATTAATTATTACCTATTTATTTATTTATTTTTACTTATTATTTATTTTTTTAATTCTTTTTTTTTTGTAAAACGTTCTCAGGGTGGGCCCCCCATGTCATATGCCCAGGGGGCCTAACGGGCGCACGGGTAAGCAGGCGCTGGGCGTGTGCACTGCCCAGACCACACGGGCGCACGCCCAGGGCCGCGGCAACGGCCACTGTAGGGTCGGGTACGCGCCGGCCGGCGAGCAAGGGGCCGCGGGCGAGGAGCAGCAACGCCAGTGAACGAAGGCGGTGGTCGGAGCAACTGCAGGGGAGCCGGGGCAGGCTCGCCGACGTGAGGCGCGTCACGGGGCGCCAGCGGGGTGCCGGCCCAGGCGCGACGCGCGGGGTGGTGCACGCGCGGTGGTGCTGCGGGTCATTGCGGGGCCGCACGGTGATGCAGCGGCGGAACGACGCGGATGCGCGGCGCACGCAGCGGGGCAGCAGCAGCAGGGCTGCCCGGTGGAGCGGACGCGGAGGGAGCCGAGCGGGCGTGTCCGAACGAGGTGGGGCACGGGCGCAGGCAGGGGGCGCGGGCGCGGCCAGGGCGGCCGGCGCGCGTGCGGGCGTCGGTGAGCGAGGCCATGGCCGAAGTGGCCGGAGCAGGAGAGAAGGAGGAGATGCCGGGGCCTCACCACGGGGCCGTGGGGTCTATGCAGCGGTGCTCGGGGAGGAGGACGACGAAGGGGCGGTGTCCGGGTCGTCGGGGACGAGTGCGGCGAGGCGACGGGGTCGATGGCGCGTCGTTGAGGCCGTTCGGAGAGGAGGTCGAGGACGGTCGGGCGACGGGGAGACGAGCGGCTGCGGCGAGGGACAGCACCGGCGTCGGCGTTGAGCGGCGGGGGCGCGTCGGGCTCGTCGCGGCCGTGGGTGCGTTCCCCCGATCCCGATCTGGATCGGGGAGGAGGAGAAGCGAGAGGCGTGGGGGGATCGCGGGAGGAGTGGGGGAGGGGGGGTTCGGCGACGGGGATCGAGGCGACGAGGCGCGGTCCAGGCGGCGACGCGAAGGGGACGGCGTCGGGGGGGGGCTTCCCCCGATCCGACTGGATCGGGGAGGGAGGGAGGGAGGAGGGACTGGAGGAGGGGGGGGCGAGGGAGAGGCCGCCGCTGGGCCTGGGGTGCCCAGTTGTCACCCAGGAGGGGCTCTCTTTTCTGTCGTTCCCCGTTATGTTCTTTTCATTATTCCTACGTTTATCTATTTCTTATTTAGATTACAAAATTAAAACATACCTAAATTTGATTATAAACAATCACGAGAGTAAATCTTGACATAAAAAAAGTTAATACTTATAAAATCAATAGGCATTGTTTAAGTTTCACTATTTTAAAATTAACCTTAAACATTATCAAGTTGTGCTCCACCAAAATAGCAGCAAAATTGGTTCCCCCAAACATTTGTTTGATTGTGGAAAGACTTATGTATCCCAGGGAATTACTTAACCGTTTGAACAACGAGGATCGGCAGCAGTAACTGAGGTGACGTGGCATCATTAGCAGAGGTTCACTGTAGCTTAATTATCCGGGCGTCACATTCCCGGACTCTGCCGGAAAGAGACCATCACGGTTACACACGCAGTTGATGTATTTTAATTAAGGTCAACTTCAGGTTTTCTACAACCGGACATTAACAAATTCCCATCTGCCCATAATCGCGGGCACGGCTTTCGAAAGTTCAAATCCCTGCAGGGGAGTCCCAACTTAGCCGATGACAAGCTCTCACGGTCAATGAAGGATATACCTTCTCCCGAGACATTCCGATCAGACTCGGTATCCCGGTTCTACAAGACAACTTCGACAAGTTAAAACAAATCCAGCAACACCGCCCGAATGTGCCGACAAATCCCGATAGGAGCTGCACATATCTCATTCTTAGGGCACACTCAGATGAGCAGTCCGTACAACTAAAACCAAACCTCGAGTTTCCCCGAGGGGGCGCTGCATAGGGCTCTAGTTTGGACCAACACTCAGAGGAGCACTGGCCCGAGGTTTAAATAAAGATGACCCTTGAGTCTGCAGAACCCAAGGGAAAGAAAAGGCTAGGTGGCGAATGGTAAAACCAATGTTGGGCATTGCTGGAGGAGTTTTATTCAAGGCGAACTGTGAAGGGGTTCCCATTATAACCCAACCACATAAGGAACGCAAAATCCGGGAACATAACACCGATATGACGGAAACTAGGGCAGCAAGAGTGGAACAAAACACCAGGCATAAGGCCGAGCCTTCCACCCTTTACCAAGTATATAGATGCATTAATTAAATAAGAGATATTGTGATATCCCAACAAAATAACCATGTTCCAAACATGGAACAAGCTCCAATCTTCACCTGCAACTAACAACGCTATAAGAGGGGCTGAGCAAAGCGGTAACATAGCCAAACAACGGTTTGCTAGGACATGGTGGGTTAGAGGCTTGGCTCAACAATATAGGAGGCATGATAAGCAAGTGGTAGGTATCGCGGCATAGGCATAGCAAAAGAGCGAGCATCTAGCAAGCAAAGATAGAAGTGATTTCGAGGGTATGGTCATCTTGCCTGAGATCCCGCAAGGAAGAAGAACGAGTCCATGAAGAAGACAAACAGACGTAGCCAACGGATCCTCACAAACACGATGTTACCGGATTACCGAGAAGAAGTACACCGGAAAGAAAAACAAACAACATAGTAAACAACCACCACATAATCATGGCATGATGCACAAGCAAGTATGATGCATGTCCAGTTTAAATATGCATGGCATGGCAAAGTGCACAAACAATCCTACAAATTAAGTGGATCTCAATATGCAACTCCGTTGCATATTGACCAAATTCAAGTTATTTAGTTTGATCTCGTTTATGTACCCAACAATATTAAATGTTGTTAAAACATGTCAAGAGGTGAAGCATAATGAAATCATCTATCTAGGCAAGTTTAAAAGAGGCCGGAACAACAAAACGACAAGTCCGGAAAATCCCCATATGTATTTAGCAATTTAAAGCAAACAACAATTTTAACCAATCTTGAAGTTGTTATCATGATGCGGATGACATGAGCAAGTTTATGCAATTTTAAGAAAATGTTGACATGAAAAGATATGAGGCATTTGTCATCGTAGCGGAAAGAAAGGGTGCCACAGCGACGATAACGGAAACGGTGCCATGGCAACGTTCCGTTTCCGGAAACTCGATTGAGACATCGGTGCAAAGAAAGTGACAGGAGCGTGTCATGCAAGAATGGTGGGGTGATCTCGGATACCTAGTTCCCACATGTCGGTGGCACGCAAAAGAGGGGCAATGTGCACCGATAGTTCAGACTCGAGGCAAAACAAGTGTGCATCTCATACAGCATGCATTCATTCGTTCACGGGCGTCGTCTCGAGGTTATACCTTCAAAGCATGCAAACGGAACGGTTCTCGTTCGGTGCCAAGTAGAGTAAGTATACGTTCTCGTGACGTGGTGGAAGTAGGGGGTACACGACGACGGTAGAGGTACTCGCGACGGTAGTGGTACATGTTTTCGTAGAAGGACTTGATGAATCCGAGTCACTTGGGGTCGACGGTAGTCGTTCACGTTTTGAGGAGGAAGTAGAGGTTCTCGTGATCTCGGCGACGGTAGTTGTTCACGGTGGTAGTGGAACTTGACGGATCCGATGCCTCCGGACGTAGTGGTACATGTTCGGATTTTTGGTGGGGCACCGGAATAAGATGAACGAATACATGACAAGGTTGGAGTCCAAGACTTAAGATAACAAAGGCATTGGGATATTATGCAAGTGTGTTATGGTGAATTTAAAGTTAAAGAAATATTGAATATAGCTCCCTACTATCGGGAGGATATGTTATAAAGAGAAGTCACTCTTCCCTCGATTTAAATGGAATCGGAGATCCATGCCATTTAATTTAGTTGAGTTTTTAAAACGGGTTGCATGATGACATGATGCAATGCACATGATGCAATGATGAATGCAACGAACCAAACAAAACACCAACGAAACTCGGAACCCAAGGAAAGTATCTGAAGCTCCGGTCTTGGGGCGTTACAACACTCCACCACTACGAGAGGATCTCGTCCCGAGATCTAGGATGGCACCGGAGGGAAAACGGAAGAGAAAGAGAAGAGGTAAAACTAAGTTGCTTCTTTGACAAAATAAGTTGCTTCTTATTCCTTCTCTATCTTGTTTAACCGGAGTGTTGTGTCTATCGCTCCAAGTCCTCGACGTGAAGCGTCGCAATACACCTCATAATCCTTGGTCTGATCTGGCAAAATCAGCACAGGTGATGTAACCAAACGTTTCTTCAGCTCCTGGAAACTAGCCTCACATTCCTCAGTCCATATGAACTTAGTATCCTTTTTCATCAACTCCGTCATAGGCTTCGCAATCTTTGAGAAATTCTCAATGAATCTCCGGTAGTATCCTGCAAGTCCAAGAAAACTCCGGATCTCTCCAACTGTTGTTGGGGCTTCCCAATTTGTCATGGTATCAACCTTAGAGGGATCTACTGCTATAACTTCTCCAGATATAACGTGTCCGAGAAATCCAACTTCCTTCAACCAAAACTCACATTTGCTAAATTTGGCATATAATTGATGTTCTCTGAGTTTACCAAGTACCAAACGCAAATGCTCCTTATGCTCCTCTTCATTTTTCGACTAAACCAGGATATCATCATTGAACACCACGACGAACTTATCCAAAAACTCCATGAATACTTTGTTCATCATGTTCATAAAATATGTAGGTGCGTTAGTCAGACCAAATGACATAACGGTATACTCGTACAGCCCATACCTGGTGGTAAAAGTCGTCTTAGGTATATCCTGTTCTCGAATCTTCAACTGATGGTATCCTGATCGCAGATCGATCTTGGAGAATACCTTAGCTCCTTGCAATCGATCAAACAAATCATTGATCATCAGTAGTGGGTACTTGTTCTTGATGGTTACTTCATTCAATCCTCGATAATCAACAACCATCCTTAACGATCCATCCTTCTTCTCCACTAGAAGTACTGGCGATCCCCAAGGCGAAGAACTTGGGCGAATATATCCTTTATCCAGTAACTCATTAATCTGCTTCTTAATCTCCACCAAATCCTTTGCGGGCATCCTATATGGTCTCTTTGATATTGGCCCTGTGCCTGGCAAAAGCTCAATCAAAAACTCAATATCTCTATCTGGTGGCATGCCTGGCAATTCTTCTGGAAATACATCCGGGAAATCCTTCACCACTGGTACTTCCTCCTGCACAACTCATGTTAAACAATTTACCTGATTCCTCTTTGGCACATGCCGGGATACATACTTGATCCTTCTTCCTTCTAGGGTGGTGAGCAAAATTGACTTACTGGCGCAATCGATGTTTCCTCCATACATCGACAGCCAATCCATACCCAGAATTACATCCAAACCTTGTGATTCCAAAATGATTAAATCCGCGGGAAACACATGCCTACCTATACTCAATGGCACTTGAAAACATCCTTGGCTAGCCATATACTCCGCTCCTGGTGAGCTTACTAACATAGGTGTTCTAAGAACTTTGGTGGGAAGGTTATGCTTATCCACAAATCCCCTTGATATGTATGAATGCGATGCACCAGTATCAAAAAGAACAAGTGCGGTAAATGACTTTACCAAAAACTTACCGACTACTGCATCCGGCTGCTCTTCAACCTCCTCCACATTAACGTGGTTCACTTGTCCCCTATTGAAAGGGTTCGGCTTCTTCCCAGAGCTTCCATTGCCATTCCCATTCTGGGATTCAGGACATTCGTTGGCATAATGTCCGGTCTTCTGGCACTTGAAACAAGTGACTTGGCTCAGGTATCTCTTGGCTGGGGTTGATGGGTTGGTGTGGTTCTGGCCATTGCTTCCTCCATTCCCATTACCATTCTTGGTGCCATTGTGGTTGTGCGAGCTACCTCCTCCATGGGTATGCTGAAAATGTCCTCCCGGTCTAGGGGTAAAACGTGGCTTCTGCTGAGCTCCTGAATTGTACTTCCCTTGTCCATACTTCCTCTTGCGATTCTCAATCTGCTGCTACTTCCCTTCAATCATGAGAGCACGATCTACCAACTCCTGGTAGTTGTTGAAGGTTGCTACCATCAACTGCATGCTCAACTCATCATTCAGTCCTTCCAGAAACTTCTCCTGCTTAGCTGCATCCGTAGCAACGTCATCTGGGGCATAATGTGCTAGCTTACTAAAGTCCTCCACATACCGGCCAACTATCCGTCCTCCTTGGCGCAAGTTGCGAAACTCTTGCTTCTTCATGGCCATAGCTCCTGTTGAAACATGGGCAGTACAAAAAGCCTGCTGAAACTGGTCCCACGTGACAGTGTCGACAGGGAAAGTGGCTGTGAAATTCTCCCACCATGATGTGGCGGGTCCTTCCAGCTAATGTGTGGCAAACTTCACCTTTTCTGCATCTGTGCATCCTGCTGTGGTCAATTCTCTAGCTGTCTTGCGGAGCCAATCATCTGCTACTATCGGCTCGGTGCTACTGGAAAACACCAGCGGATTCAGCCTAAGAAAACGGGCTAAGTGATCAACAGGTGGTGGTGGTGGTGGTGGGTTGTTGTTGTTGTTCCCCTAATTCTGGACTAGCAACTACATCAACGTGTTCTACTGCTGTATCAACTGGGTGAGCTCCGATGGAAAGGTAAATCCGAGGTCACGTCTCGGAGGCATCGGAGGGTGTAGAAAAGATGAGATGAAAGAATAGAGAGGGGTCTAGAGAGAAAACACTACCCATATGCACATGAGGCAAAAGCAAACAATTCACTTCATTCAATCAATCAAACAAGGGCATACAATCGATCGAACTATCGCAAAAGTGCTCGGACTACTATATTTACATGGTGGACTACTACTACTGATGGGGTGGTCTACTAGAAATATTCTTCGGTTGCAGATTCCATGATATCTGCTCCAGCTTCATCCACATAGTCATCATCGCTATCATCTGGATCCGAGTCGGTGTCATCGATGATGATGTAGTCTTCCGGGCGAATCTCCTTGGGTTCTTCGTATTCCTCTACTGGTGTAGGGCCTCCCATAAATATTCCGATCTTCATTGTTAGGTCGGCATTCTTTTCCACTAGTACTTCTATTTCCTCTTCATAATATTCACATGTAGCCTTGAGTTCTTCCTCTAGTTCCGTGATTCTTGTCCTCGCCTTCTTCAGATCTATCATGTCGGCGCACATCTGGTTCTCCTGACGTCGAATGTGTTGGTTTAACTCCTGGATAAAAGCTGCAACTGATCTATCCTTCCTGGTGCTGATCATCTCCCAGTGCTCATCTTGGCGCCCACAAATCTGGTAGATAGTATCCTTGAGATCATTGCGGTAAACTTCTCCAATGCGTCCCATGGCGATGTGAGATGCCATGCTCTTTCCTAGACTCCAGGTTGGTGCATCAAAGGAAAACTCTATGGGCTCAGTGACTGGCATGAACTTCCTTCCTGGAACTTGAACTTGAATCATCCAGCACTCTTCTTCAGGTAGAGTGGCGTTGTAGGTTCCGGTGAAGCTTCGTACTCCTATGTTCAGGTATCTAGTGACTTCCTTCAAGTGGCGTCCAAAGGGTGTATCTTCATCCGGTTGTGTGAACTTGTTCCTTGCATCCGCCATCCTAAAAGAGTAGAAAAGATGACAAGTCAGAAAGAGAAGAGAGTGAGTGGTGATCTAGGTCTTTTAGCTTAGTGGTCGTGTCCTACAGTCAGCGTGTGCTCTGATACCATCTTGCAGCGACCAGACCTCAAACAGTCCAATCTTTGTGCTCAGGTGTCATCCCTGGATCAGTAATGCTGACACCACATAGTACTTGAAGGATTTATAACAGAGTAGAAATCACACACTTATTACATCGAGTGTCTCAAAAGAGAACTTATTACAATAAATATGGCTTAAGGCCATCTAATAACTATAACAACGGAAGGCTTGGAAGATAAGTGAGTTGATACGTCTCCAACGTATCTATAATTTTTGATTGCTCCATGCTATATTATCTACTGTTTTGGACTATATTGGGCTTTATTTTCCACTTTTATATTATTTTTGGGACTAACCTATTAACCGGAGGCCCAGCCCAAAATTGCTGTTTTTTGCCTATTTCAGTGTTTCGGATAAACAGAATATCAAACGGAGTCCAAACGGAATAAAATCTTTGGAAACGTGATTTTCTCACCGAACGTGATCCAGGAGACTTGGACCCTATTGCAAGGGATCAAAGAGGTGGTCACGAGGGTGGGGGCGCCCCCCTAAGGCGCGCCCCCTGCCTCGTGGGCCCCTCGGTGCTCCACCGACGTACTCCTTCCTCCTATATATACACATGTACCCCCAAACGATCAGAACAAGAGCCAAAAACCTAATTCCACTACCGCAACTTTCTGTATCCACGAGATCCCATCTTGGGGCATGTTCGGAAGCTCCGCCGGAAGAAGGCCGTCATCACGGAGGACTTCTACATCATCCTAGCCCCTCCGAGGAAGTGTGAGTAGTTTAACTCAGACCTTCGGGTCCATAGTTAGTAGCTAGATGGCTTATTCTCTCTCTTTGAATCTCAATACAAAGTTCTCCCCCTCTCTTGTGGAGATCTATTCGATGTAATCTTCTTTTTGCGGTGTGTTTGTTGAGACCGATGAATTGTGGGCTTATGATCAAGTCTATCTATGAATAATATTTGAATCTTCTCTGAATTCTTTTATGCATGATTGGTTATCTTTGCAAGTCTATTCGAATTATCCGTTTGGTTTGGCCAACTAGATTGGTAGTTCTTGCCATGGGAGAAGTGCTTAGCTTTGGGTTCGATCTTGCGGTGTCCTTACCCAGTGACAGAAGGGGCAGCAAGGCACGTATTGTATCATTGCCATCGAGGATAACAAGATGGGGTTTATTTCATATTGCATGAATTTATCTCTCTACATCATGTCATCTTGCTTAAGGCGTTACTCTGTTTTTAACTTAATACTCTAGATGCATGCTGGATAGCGGTCGATGAGTGGAGTAATAGTAGTAGATGCAGAATCGTTTCGATCTACTTTTCACGGACGTGATGCCTATATACATGATCATGCCTAGATATTCTCATAATTATGCTCAATTCTATCAATTGCTCAACAGTAATTTGTTCACCCACCGTAGAATACTTATGCTCTTGAGAGAAGCCACTAGTGAAACCTATGGCCCCCGGGTCTATTCTCATTATATCAATCTCCATCACTTTTATATTGTTTTGCTATTTACTTTGCTTTTACTTTTTACTTTGCATCTTTATATCAAAAATACCAAAAATATTCTATCTATCAGATCTCACTCTCGTAAGTGACCGTGAAGGGCTTGACAACCCCTAATCGCGTTGGTTGCGAGTAGCTATCGCTTTGTGCAGGTACGAGGGACTTGAGCGTGGGCTCCTACTGGATTGATACCTTGGTTCTCAAAAACCGAGGGAAATACTTACGCTACTCTGCTGCATCATCCCTTCCTCTTCGGGGAAAACCAACGCAAGCTCAAGACGTAGCAAGAAGGATTTCTGGCGCCGTTGCCGGGGAGTCTACGCAAAAATTCAATATACCAAGTACCCATCACAATCCCTATCTCTCGCATTACATTATTTGCCATTTGCCTCTCGTTTTCCTCTCCCCCCAATTCACCCTTGCCGTTTTATTCTCCCTCTCTCTCTATCCTCCCTCTCTATTTGCCTTTTTGTTTGCTCGTGTGTTAGATTGCTTGTTTATCGCGATGGCTCAACCAGGATTTGGTGATCTTCACCTTAAAAGGTTGGAGGAAATCGAAAACAATGTTAGGAAGTTTATGGTTTTGTAATTTGAGCATAATAATTTCTTTAGAAATGAGTTTGAAGGAACAAAAAAGTTTTATGAGTTATATGAATAAAGAGCTTGATGATATGTCCAAAGAATTTGAGGGTATAAGATCCCAGATTGCTCGTCTAGAGAAGATGACTGCTGAAATTTCGGATATGCAAGCCACCTTAGTCAATAAGATGGCCGCTAAACCAAATACCTATGAAAATCAAGATGAAGATCTAAAATTTATTGATGTGTCTCAATTAAATCTTTATTTTGCAATATGAATCTTGATGAAACTGAATATGATCTTCCTTTACCTAGAAGGCGTTCTAAAAATTCGGAGTATTTATATCTTAATGATGAAATTGATGAAAGTGGGATTGAAAGAAATAAAAATCTAGATGTTGCTAAACCCACTATATTGGATTTCTAGGAATTTAATTATGAAAGTTGCTCTTTGATTTATTGTATTTCCTTGTTACAATCCATGCTAAATTCTCCACATGCTTATAGTCGAAATAAAGCCTTCACCGAACATATTGTTGATGCCTTGATGTAATCTTATGAAGAAAGACTTGAGTTGAAAGTTTTTATCCCTAGAAAACTCAATGATAAGTGGGAACCAACTATTAAAATTAAAATTAAAGATCATGAGTTTTATGCTTTGTGTGATTTGGGTGCTAGTGTTTCTACTATTCCCAAGACTTTGTGTGATTTACTAGATTTCCGTAATTTTGATGATTGCTCTCCAAACTTGCATCTTGCGGATTCCACTATTAAGAAACCTATGGGAAGAATTAATGATGTTCTTATTGTTGCAAATAGGAATTATGTGCCCGTAGATTTCATTGTTCTTGATATAGATTGCAATCCTTCTTGCCCTATTATTCTTGGTAGACCTTTCCTTAGAACGGTTGGTGCGATTATTGATATGAAGGAAGGGAATATTAGATTTCAATTTCCATTAAAAAAGGGCATGGAACACTTTCCAAGAAAGAAAATAAAATTTCCATATGAAACTATCATGAGAGCCACTTATGGATTGCCTACCAAAGATGGCAATACCTAGATCTATTCTTGCTCGTTATGCCTAGCTAGGGGCGTTAAACGATAGCGCTTGTTGGGAGGCAACCTAATTTTATTTTTATTCCTTGATTTTTTTTCTCCTGTTTAGTAATAAATAAATTATTTAGCCTCTTTTTTGGTTGTGTTTTTTTGTTTAATTAGTGTTTGTGCCAAGTAGAACCGTTGGGAGGACTTGGGGAAAGTCTTGCTGAACTTGCTGTAAAAAACAGAAACTTTAGTGCTCACGAGAACTGATGTCATTTTTATTTGATGAGTGATATTTAGTTAATTATTTTTGCAGACGATTAATAGATAAATTCCTCACGTCCAGCAATTTATTTTAGAATTTTTGGGGTTCCAGATCTCGCGCTAGCCACAGATTACTACAGACTGTTCTGTTTTTGACAGATTCTGTTTTTCGTGTGTTGTTTGCTTATTTTCATGAATCTATGGCTAGTAAAATAGTTTATAATCCATAGAGAAGTTGCAATACAGTAGGTTTAACACCAATATAAATAAAGAATGAGTTCATTACAGTACAATGAAGTGGTCTTTTGTTTTCTTTCGCTAACAGAGCTCACGAGTTTTCTATTTTGAGTTTTGTGTTGTGAATTTTCAAGTTTTGGGTGAATTCTTTTGATGGATCATGGAACAAGGAGTGGCAAGAGCCTAATCTTGGGGATGCCCATGGCACCCCCAAGATAATCCAAGGACACCAAAAATTCAAAGCTTGGGGATGCCCCGGAAGGCATCCCCTCTTTCGTCCACTTCCATCGGTAATTTACTTAGAGCTATATTTTTATTCACCAACATGATACGTGTTTTGCTTGGAGCATCTTCTATTATTTGTGTCTTTGTTTGTTAGTATGCCACAATCATCCTTGCTGTACACACCTTTTGAGAGTGCCATACATGAATTAAAACTTGATAGAATACTCTATGTGCTTCACTTATATCTTTTGAGCTAGATAATTTTGCTCTATGTGCTTCACTTATATATTTTGAGCTAGATAATTTTACTCTATGTGCTTCACTTATATCTTTTGAGCTAGATAATTTTTCTCTATGTGCTTCACTTATATCTTTTGAGCTAGATAATTTTGCTCTATGTGCTTCACTTAGATCTTTTAGAGCACGGTGGTGGATTCGTTTTAAAGAAACCATTGTTCTCTCATGCTTCACTTAAATTAATTTGAGAGTCTCTTAATAGCATGGTAATTTTCCTAATAATAATATGCTTGGTATTCAAGATTTGTGAAACTTTCTTTTTAGTGTGTTGAATACTAAGAAAAGATTGAAGCATGATAATTGTTTTGAGATATGGAGGTGATAATATTAAAGTCATGCTAGTTGAGTAGTTGTGAATTTAAAGAATACTTGTGTTGAAGTTTGTGATTCCCGTAGCATGCACGTATGGTGAACCGTTATGTGATGAAGTCGGAGCATGATTTATTTATTGATTGTCTTCCTTATGAGTGGCGGTCGGGGACGAGCGATGGTCTTTTCCTACCAATCTATCCCCCTAGGAGCATGCGCGTAATACTTTGCTTTGATAACTTCTAAATTTTTGCAATAAGTATATGAGTTCTTTATGACTAATGTTGAGTCCATGGATTATACGCACTCTCACCCTTCCACCTTTGCTAGCCTCTCTCATACCGCGCAACTTTCGCCGGTATCATACACCTACCATATACCTTCCTCAAAACAGCCACCATACCTACCTATTATGGCATTTCCATAGCCATTCCGAGATATATTGCCATGCAACTTTCCACCATCTAGTTCATCATGACACATCCATCATTGTCATATTGCTTAGCATGATCATGTAGTTGACATAGTATTTGTGGCAAAGCCACTATTCATAATTCTTTCATACTTGTCACTCGCGATTCATTGCATATCCGGGTACACCGCCGGAGGCATTAATATAGAGTCATACTTTGTTTTAGTATCGAGTTGTAATCATCGAGTTGTATATAGAGTCATAATTATTTCATACTTGTCACTCGTGATTCATTGCATATCCGGGTACACCGCCAGAGGCATTCATATATACTTGTCACTCTATACCAAAAACCAAATTCCACCGTCGCAACTTTCTGTATCCACGAGATCCCATCTTGGGGCCTGTTTTGGAGCTCCGCCGGAAGAGGGCCGTCGTCACGGAGGGCTTCTACATCATCCTAGCCCCTCCGATGAAGTGTGAGTAGTTTACCTCAGACCTTCGGGTCCATAGTTAGTAGCTAGATGGCTTCTTCTCTCTCTTTGAATCTCAATACAAAGTTCTCCCCCTCTCTTGTGGAGATCTATTCGATGTAATCTTCTTTTTGCGGTGTGTTTGTTGAGACCGATGAATTGTGGGTTTATGATCAAGTCTATCTATGAATAATATTTGAATCTTCTCTGAATTCTTTTATGCATGATTGGTTATCTTTGCAAGTCTCTTCGAATTATCCGTTCGATTTGGCCATCTAGATTGGTAGTTCTTGCCATGGGAGAAGTGCTTAGCTTTGGGTTCGATCTTGCGGTGTCCTTACCCAGTGACAGAAGGGGCAGCAAGGCACATATTGTATCGTTGCCATTGAGGATAACAAGATGGGGTTTATTTCATATTGCATGAATTTATCTCTCTACATCATGTCATCTTGCTTAAGGTGTTACTCTGTTTTTAACTTAATACTCTAGATGCATGCTGGATAGCGGTCGATGAGTGGAGTAATAGTAGTAGATGCAGAATTGTTTCGATCTACTTGTCACGGACGTGATGCCTATATACATGATCATGCCTAGATATTCTCATAATTATGCTCAATTCTATCAATTGCTCAACAATAATTTGTTCACCCACCGTAGAATACTTATGCTCTTGAGAGAAGCCACTAGTGAAACCTATGGCCCCCGGGTCTATTCTCATTATATCAATCTCCATCACTTTTATATTGTTTTGCTATTTACTTTTATTTTACTTTTTACTTTGCATCTTCATATCAAAAATACCAAAAATATTCAATCTATCAGATCTCACTCTCGTAAGTGACCGTGAAGGGCTTGACAACCCCTAATCGCGTTGGTTGCGAGTAGCTATCGCTTTGTGCAGGTACGAGGGACTTGAGCGTAGCCTCCTACTGGATTGATACCTTGGTTCTCAAAAACTGAGGGAAATACTTACGCTACTCTGTTGCATCATCCCTTCCTCTTCGGGGAAAACCAACGCAAGCTCAAGACGTAGCAAGAGTCCATCAACTCCAACGGCATCACTGAGTATAGAACCACGACCTAAAGGCACCTCAATCGTCGTCTGAAAAGTCTGCAACATTAACGTTGCAGCCCAAAACAAGTCAGCACATGGAATATGCTGGCAAAGTAACACATAGAGAGTAATGAAAAAATAAAGCTATACTATATGCATATTTGGCTGGTGGAAAGCTCTATGGTTACAATTTTGCGTAAAGACAATTTTTCCCTACTGCGAAGGAATACATTTTATTTAACTGTCATGGTAGTTGTTAAACATTGAGAATGGTTGACAGCATTCTCAATCCCAATTAAGCATCATCATTAAACAAAACCCAACAAATTAACTTTAGAGTAACATGATGAGATTCACATGATAATCCAAGTACTAGATACTCAAGATGTCCATAACCGGGGACACGGCTAACCATGATTAGTTTATACACTCTGCAGAGGTTTGCGCACTTTTCCCCACAAGACTCGATCGCCTCCGTTTGATTTCTCGCACTACATGGTGTTTGAGAAACGGATGACCGAGACATAGTCTTTCAGAAGCGCTAGCACCTTACGATTGGGTAGACCGTTACACCTACTTTCCCCTACATCTGCTAGTCTACCACTGCAAGAGTTCGCACAACCTACTGAACTATGCTAGAGCCCATAGTAGCTTGTGGCTGCACATGGAAGTTTCTAGCATGAATAATCTCATGATCCTTTTGAGCCTGGGTGGCGGTCCAAAAGAAAAACAGGCAATCGCTGGAATACCCAGGTGCCTCAATCCACCCAGATGTGTATTTAAGTTGCCACCTTAAGTAAACCATTAAATTAACAATCTCACATCTGTCATGGATACACTCACCCAATCCACGTCTACTAGCATAGCATGGCATAATGAGCAAACGTAAAAGTAACTCCCAAAGGTTTGATAATAAAACAGGTAATAGGTTCTACCTCATTTACTACTTCCCAATACCCACAATTTAATTGGATCCTAATCATGCAATGTGTGAGGGTTGATCTAATGCAATAAAAACTGGGTAGTTGGAAGTATGATCAAAGTGTTACTTGCCTTGCTGATGGTCCGCAAAACCTAGCGATTCGAAGTAGCAAGCGGCGCACTCCGGGTACTCTATCGCAAACAAACAACCATACAATAAGTACTCAACTAATGCACAGGTAAAACTCAAATAAGAGATCTAACCAGAAAGTTCAATTTAAGAACTCCGGTTGGCAAAAAGAATCAAATCGAATGAAGCAACGAAAGACAAACGGCAAAAGAAAGAGGCCTCGTTTACTATTCTGGATCTAGGGAATTTTTTACAGTGGCAAAAACTTGTTTGAGTTGGTTAAATGGAAAGAGGGTTTCGAGACGAAACTCCAAGCGCTTGAATCGCCTGATTCCGATAAACAAGCGAAAAGTTAGACTAAAATGAAAATCGGATCAGGAATCACGATCAGAAAAATCACGGATTTAATCCGAGAAAAAGAAAACGACGAACGTTCGTTAATACGAAAGAACGGGCGAACGCTCGCTAATTAAATAAACCAGAAAAACCAATCTATTTAAAAAAACCGAAACTAAAAAACCGAACAAAACCAACGGAAAACCGATCGGTTTTCAAAAAAAATGGCGGCGAGAAAAGCTACCTCCGACGGCTGCGAGGCAGCGCGGTGGCGGTCCGGCAGCGGGCGGCGGCGGCGCGGGCGGCGGTGGCGCGGGGAGGCGGCGCGGCGAGGAGGCGGCGGCGCGGCGGCGGCGGCGGCCTAGGGTTACGGTTTGAGGCGGGGCGCGGCTGGGCTGGCCTCGGGCCTCGGCGGCGCTATAAAAAGGCCCGGCCAGGCGGAGTCCTGGCCGGTTACGGCCCAGAGTCGGTTCGGACTTTTTTTTAAATAATTACGCTTAGAAAAAAATAAAAGGAATACTAAACAGACTCCAAAAATCCCGAAATAAATTTTCCCCGGCTTCTAAAATCAATCCGCACAGGATGAACATTTATTTGGGGCCTAAATGCAATTTTGAAAAATGTTTTTCCTAAATTCAAATAAAATAGAAAATAAAACCAAAATAAAATCTTATTTGATTTTTTTATTAGATCCTCAATAGTTTCTTTATTTTGGGAAGTCATTTTATTCCCTCTCTCATATTTTTGTAATAGAAATAATTGAAGATAAAATAAATCAAATCAAATGATCCTATTTTCAAAATTTGAGAAAAACTCAAATATGAAAATAAAGAAATCCCCAACTCTCTCCGAGGGTCCTTGAGTTGCGTAGAATTTTCTAGGATCAACCAAAATGCAATAAAATATGATATGCCATGATGATCTAGTGTATAACATTCCAAATTGAAGATTTGGGATGTTACAGTCCTTCTATGATGGTGAGCCTATGCCGTGGAAGAAGGACGACAAGCCTACGCCATCAACAAAACCATCAACTTCTTCACCAACAAAGGAGACATAATCACATGGGTATGTGCACTCCCCTTGGCAACTGCCAAGCTTGGGGGAGTGCCCCGGTATCGTATCACCATCACATCTCTATCTTTACCGTTTTTCTTAGTTCGATCCTTTTGATAATATTTTGATCTAGTAGAATAAAAGTTCTTAGTATGATCTAGTTGTGAGTTTTGCTTTATGATCCTTCTATGTTATCGAGTCCGTGAGCTATATATAATAAAGATTAGTGTTGAGTCAAGGGCTTGATTATTTTGCCATGATCTTGAGTGAATAAAAGAAAAGAGAAAGAATAAAAAGAAATAAAAGAGATCATATGGATCTTATGGAGAGTAATGAGCTCACATATAAAAAGTATGGTGAATAAAAGTTGTTGAGAGTTGACAAACATAGTTTTGGTCATCGTTGAAATTAATACGAAGTAATAAAGAAAGAGAGATATTTACATATAAATACACTATCTTGGACATCTTTTATGATTGTGAGCACTCATTAAAATATGACATGCTAAAGAGTTGACGTTGGACAAGGAAGACAACGTAATGGGTTATGTTTTCTTACATGTGAGATAAATTATATTGTCATGGATCATCCAACATGATTGAGCTTGCCTTTCCCCCTTATGCTAGCCAAATTCTTTGCACCAAGTAGAGATACTACTTGTGCTTCCAAACACCCTTAAACCAGTTTTGCCATGAGAGTCCACCATACCTACCTATGGATTGAGTAAGATCCTCCAAGTAAGTTGTTAGTGGTGCAAGCAATAAAAATTGCTCTCTAAATATGTATGACTTATTAGTGTGGGAGAAAATAAGCTTTATACGATCGTGTGATATGGAAGAAATAAAAGCGACAGACTGCATAATAAAGGTCCATATCACAAGTGGCAATATAAAGTGACATTCTTTCACATTAAGATTTTGTGCATCCAACCATAAAAGTGCATGACAACCTCTACTTCCCTCTGCGAAGGGCCTATCTTTTACTTTTATCTCTTACCTTACAAAAGAGTCTTGGTGTTCCTCACCATTCCTTTTTACATTTTATCTTTTGGCAAGCACAACATGTTGGAAAGATCCTGGTATATATGGCTAATTGGATGCGAGTTTTCATGAACTATTATTGTTGACATTACCCTTGAGGTAAAATGTTGGGAGGCAAAACTATAAGCCCCTACCTTTCTCTCTGTCCGATTAAAAGTCCATACCCATAAGTATTGCGTGAGTGTTAGCAATTGTGAAAAACTATATGATAGTTGAGTATGTGGACTTACTGAAAAGCTCTTATATATTGACTCCTTCCTATGTTATGATAAATTGCAATTGCTCCAATGACTGAGATTATAGTTTGTTAGTTTTCAATGAAGTTTACGATTCATACTTGAAATTGTGATTGAATTGTGACTCTAGCATAAGAGATCATATGACAAGAATTATATAAGTTGTTGTTTTAAGAATGATCATGATGCCCTGCTACCTCTTGAGCACTGTGTTGGTTTTCCCTTGAAGAGGAAAGGGTGATGCAGCAAAGTAGCGTAAGTATTTCCCTCAGTTTTTGAGAACCAAGGTATCAATCCAGTAGGAGGCTACACGCGAGTCCCTCGCACCTACACAAAATAAATACATCCTCGCAACCAACACGATAAGGGGTTGTCAATCCCTACAGGTCACTTACGAGAGTGAGATCTAATAGATATGATAAGATACTATTTTTGGTATTTTCATGATAAAGATGCAAAGTAAAATAAAAGCAAAGTAAAAAAGAAAAGGAAATAACTAAGTGTTGGAAGATTAATATGATGAAGATAGACCCGGGGGCCATAGGTTTCACTAGTGGCTTCTCTCAAGAGCATAAGTATTTTACGGTGGGTGAACAAATTACTGTTGAGCAATTGACAGAACTGAGCATAGTTATGAGAATATCTAGGTATGATCATGTATATAGGCATCACGTCCGAGACAAGTAGACCGACTCCTGCCTGCATCTACTACTATTACTCCACACATCGACCGCTATCCAGCATGCATCTAGAGTATTAAGTTCATAAGAACAGAGTAATGCCTTAAGAAAGATGACATGATGTAGAGGGATAAATTCATGCAATATGATAAAAAACTCATCTTGTTATCCTCGATGGCAACAATACAATACGTGCCTTGCTGCCCCTACTGTCACTGGGAAAGGACACCGCAAGATTGAACCCAAAGCTAAGCACTTCTCCCATTGCAAGAAAGATCAATCTAGTAGGCCAAACCAAACTGATAATTCGAAGATACTTGCAAAGATAACCAATCATACATAAAAGAATTCAGAGAAGATTCAAATATTGTTCATAGATAAACTTGATCATAAACCCGCAATTCATCGGTCTCAACAAACACACCGCAAAAGAAGATTACATCGAATAGATCTCCACAAGAGAGGGGGAGAACTTTGTATTGAGATCCAAAAAGAGAGAAGAAGCCATCTAGCTAATAACTATGGACCCGAAGGTCTGAGGTAAACTACTCACACTTCATCGAAGAGGCTATGGTGTTGATGTAGAAGCCCTCTGTGATCGATGCCCCCTCCGGCGGAGCTCCGGAATAGGCCCCAAGATGGGATCTTGTGGATATAGAAAGTTACGGCGGTGGAATTAGGGTTTTGGCTCCGTATCTGATCATTTGGGGGTACGTAGGTATATATAGGAGGAAGTAGTACGTTGGTGGAGCAACAGGGGGCCCACGAGGGTGGAGGGCGCTCTTGGGGGAGGGGGGGTAGGCGTGCCCCCTACCTCGTGGCTTCCCTATTGGTTGCTTGATGTAGGGTCCAAGTCTCCTGGATCTTGTTCGTTCCAAAAATCACGTTGCCGAAGGTTTCATTCCGTTTGGACTCTGTTTGATATTCCTTTTCTTTGAAACCCTAAAATAGGCAAAAAAAACAACAATTCTGGGTTGGGCCTCCGGTTAGTAGGTTAGTCCCAAAAATAATATAAAAGTGAATAATAAAGCCCAATAACGTCCAAAACAGAAGATAATATAGCATGGAGCAATCAAAAATTATAGATATGTTGGAGGCGTATCAAGCATCCCCAAGCTTAATTCCTGCTCGTCCTCGAGTAGGTAAATGATAAAATCAGAATTTTTGATGTGGAATGCTACTAGGCATAATTTCAATGTAATTCTTCTTAATTGTGGCATGAATATTCAGATCCAAAAGATTCAAGACAAAAATTTAATATTGACATAAAAATAATAATACTTCAAGCATACTAACTAAGCAATTATGTCTTCTCAAAATAACATGGCTAAAGAAAGTTATCCCTACAAAATCATATAGTCTAGCTATGCTCTATCTTCACCACACAAAGTATTTAAATCATGCACAACCCTGATGACAAGCCAAGCAATTGTTTCATACTTTTGACATTCTCAAACTTTTTGCAATCTTCACGCAATACATGAGCGTGAGCCATGGACATAGCACTATATGTGGAATAGAATGGTGGTTGTGGAGAAGACAAAAAAGGGAGAAGATAGTCTCACATCAACTAGGCGTATCAACGGGCTATGGAGATGCCCGTCAATAGATGTCAATGTGAGTGAGTAGGGATTGCCATGCAACGGATGCACTAGAGCTATAAGTGTATGAAAGCTCAAAAAGAAACTAAGTGGGCGTGCATCCAACTCGCTTGCTCACGAAGACCTAGGGAATTTTGAGGAAGCCCATCATTGGAATATGCAAGCCAAGTTCTATAATGAAAAATTCCCACTAGTATATGAAAGTGATATCATAGGAGACTCTCTATCATGAAGATCATGGTGCTACTTTGAAGCACAAGTGTGGTAAAAGGATAGTAGCATTGTCCCTTCTCTCTTTTTCTCTCATTTTTTATTTTTTTTATTTGGGCCTTTTCTCTTTTTTTATGGCCTCTTTTTTTTAGTCTAGAGTCTCATCCCAACTTGTGGGGGAATCATAGTCTCAATCATCCTTTCCTCACTTGGGACAATGCTCTAATAATGATGATCATCACACTTTTATTTACTTACAACTCAACAATTACAACTCAGTACTTAGAACAAAATATGACTCTATGTGAATGCTTCCAGCGGTGTACCGGGATATGCAATGAATCAAGAGTGACATGTATGAAAGAATTATGAATGGTGGCTTTGCCACAAATACGATGTCAACTACATGATCATGCAAAGCAATATGACAATGATGGAGCTCGTCATAGTAAACGGAATGGTGGAAAGTTGCATGGCAATATATCTCAGAATGGCTATGGAAATGCCATGATAGGTAGGTATGGTGGCTGTTTTGAGGAAGGTATATGGTGGGTGAATGATACCGGCGAAAGGTGCGCAGTATTAGAGAGGCTAGCAATGGTGGAAGGAAGAAAAGTGCGTATGATCCATGGACTCAACATTAGTCATAAAGAACTCATATAATTATTGCAAAAATCTACAAGTTATCAAAGCAAAGTATTACGTGCATGCTCCTAGGGGGATAGATTGGTAGGAAAAGATCATCGCTCATCCCCGACCGCCACTTATAAGGAAGACAATCAATAAATAAATCGTGCTCCGACTTCATCACATAACGGTTCACCATACATGCATGCTACGGTAATCACAAACTTTAACACAAGTATCTCTAAAATTCACAACTACTCAACTAGTATGACTCTAATATCACCATCTTTATATCTCAAAACAATCATCAAGCATCAAACTTCTCTTAGTATTCAACACACTCATAAGAGAATTTTATTATTAATCTTGTATACCTAGAATATTAGGATTATTTAAGCAAATTACCATGATATTTATGAAGGAAATATGCCCTAGAGGCAATAATAATGTTATTATTTTATTTCCTTATATCATGATAAATGTTTATTATTCATGCTAGAATTGTATTATCCGGAAACATAATACTTGTGTGAATACATAGACAAACCAAACGTCACTAGTATGCCTCTACTTGACTAGCTCGTTAATCGAAGATGGTTATGTTTCCTAACCATAGACATGTGTTGTCATTTGATTAATGGGATCACATCATTAGGAGAATGATATGATTGACATGACCCATTCCATTAGCTTAGCACCCGATCGTTTAGTATGTTGCTATTGCTTTCTTCATGACTTATACATGTTCCTATGACTATGAGATTATGCAACTCCCGTTTGCCGGAGGAACGCTTTGTGTGCTACCAAACGTCACAACATAACTGGGTGATTATAAAGGAGCTCTACAGGTGTCTCCAAAGGTACATGTTGGGTTGGCGTATTTCGAGATTAGGATTTGTCACTCCGATTGTCGGAGAGGTATCTCTGGGCCCTCTCGGTAATGCACATCACATAAGCCTTGCAAGCATTACAACTAATGAGTTAGTTGCAAGATGATGTATTACGAAACGAGTAAAGAGACTTGCCGGTAACGAGATTGAACTAGGTATTGAGATACCGATGATCGAATCTTGGGCAAGTAACATACCGATGACAAAGGGAACAACGTATGTTGTTATGTGGTCTGACCGATAAAGATCTTCGTAGAATATGTGGGAGCCAATATGAGCATCCAGATTCCTCTATTGGTTATTGATCGGAGATGTGTCTCGGTCATGTCTACATTGTTCTCGAACCCGTAGGGTCCGCACGCTTAAGGTTTTGATGACAGTTATATTATGAGTTTATGCATTTTGATGTACCGAAGTTTGTTCGGAGTCCTGGATGTGATCACGGGCATGACGAGGAGTCTCGAAATGGTCGAGACATAAAGATTGATATATTGGAAGCCTATATTTGGATATCGGAAGTGTTCCGAGTGAAATCGGGATTTTACCGGAGTACCGGGAGGTTACCGGAACCCCCCGGGAGGTATATGGGCCTTAGTGGGCTTTAGTGGAAGAGAGGAGAGGTGGCCAGGGCTGGGCCGCGCGCCCCTCCCCCCTTAGTCCGAATAGGACAAGGAGAGGGGGGCGGCGCCCCCCCCCCCCTTCCTTCTCTCTCTCCTCTCTCCCCCTCCCGAATCCTATTCCAACTAGGAAAGGGGGGAATCCTACTCCCGGTGGGAGTAGGACTCCTCCTGGCGCGCCCTCCTCCTGGCCGGCCGCACCTCCCCCTGCTCCTTTATATACGGGGGCAGGGGGCACCCCTAGACACAAGTTGATCCACGTGATCATATTCTTAGCCGTGTGCGGTGCCCCCTTCCACCATAATCCTCGATAATATTGTAGCGGTGCTTAGGCGAAGCCCTACGACGGTAGTACATCAAGATCGTCACCACACCGTCGTGCTGATGGAACTCTTCCCCGACACTTTGCTGGATCGGAGTCCGGGGATCGTCATCGAGCTGAACGTGTGCAAGAACTCGGAGGTGCCGTAGTTTTGGTGCTTGATCGGTCGGGCCATGAAGACGTACGACTACATCAACCGCGTTGTGCTTAACGCTTGCGCTGTCGATCTACAAGGGTACGTAGATCACACTCTCCCCTCTCGTTGCTATGCATCACCATGATCTTGCGTGTGCGTAGGAATTTTTTTGAAATTACTACGTTCCCCAACAGTGGCATCCGAGCCTAGGTTTTATGTGTTGATATTATATGCACGAGCAGAACACAAGTGAGTTGTGGGTGATATAAGTCATACTGCTTACCAGCATGTCATACTTTGGTTCGGCGGTATTGTTGGACGAAGCGGCCCGGACCGACATTACGCGTACGCTTACGCGAGACCGGTTCTCCCGACGTGCTTTGCACAAAGGTGGCTAGCGGTGACAGTTTCTCCAACTTTAGTTGAACCGAGTGTGGCTACGCCCGGTCCTTGCGAAGGTTAAAACAGCACCAACTTGACAAACTATCTTTGTGGTTTTGATGCCTAGGTAAGATTGGTTCTTGCTTAAGCCCGCAGCAGCCACGTAAAACTTGCAACAACAAAGTAGAGGACGTCTAACTTGTTTTTGCAGGGCATGTTGTGATGTGATAAGGTCAAGACATGATGCTAAATTTTATTGTATGAGATGATCATGTTTTGTAACCGAGTTATCGGCAACTGGCAGGAGCCATATGGTTGTCAATTTATTGTATGCAATGCAATCGCACTGTAATGCTTTACTTTATCACTAAGCAGTAGCGATAGTCGTGGAAGCATAAAATTGGCGAGACGACAACGATGCTAAGATGGAGATCAAGGTGTCGCGCCAGTGACGATGGTGATCACGACGGTGCTTCGAAGATGGAGATCACAAGCACAAGATGATGATGGCCATATCATATCACTTATATCGATTGCATGTGATGTTTATCTTTTATGCATCTTATCTTGCTTTGATTGACGGTAGCATTATAAGATGATCTCTCACTAATTATCAAGAAGTGTTCTCCCTGAGTATGCACCATTGCGAAAGTTCTTCGTGCTGAGACACCACGTGATGATCGGGTGTGATAGGCTCTACGTTCAAATACAACGGGTGCAAAACAGTTGCACACGCGGAATACTCAGGTTATACTTGACGAGCCAAGCATATACAGATATGGCCTCGGAACACGGAGACCGAAAGGTCGAGCGTGAATCATATAGTAGATATGATCAACATAGTGATGTTCACCAATGAAACTACTCCATCTCACATGATGATCGGACATGGTTTAGTTGATTTGGATCACGTAATCACTTAGAGGATTAGAGGGATGTCTATCTAAGTGGGAGTTCTTTAAGTAATATGATTAATTGAACCTAAATTTATCATGAAACTTAGTACCTGATAGTATCTTGCTTGTTTATGTTTGATTGTAGATAGATGGCCCGTGATGTTGTTCCATTGAATTTTAATGCGTTCCTTGAGAAAGCAAAGTTGAAAGATGATGGTAGCAATTACACGGGCTGGGTCCGTAACTTGAGGATTATCCTCATTGCTGCACAGAAGAATTACGTCCTGGAAGCACCGCTAGGTGCCAGGCCTGCTGCTGGAGCAACACCAGATGTTATGAACGTCTGGCAGAGCAAAGCTGATGACTACTCGATAGTTTAGTGTGACATGCTTTACGGCTTAGAATCGAGACTTCAACGACGCTTTGAACGTCATGGAGCATATGAGATGTTCCAGGAGTTGAAGTTAATATTTCAAGCAAATGCCCGGATTGAGAGATATGAAGTCTCCAATAAGTTCTATAGCTGCAAGATGGAGGAGAACAGTTCTGTCAGTGAGCATATACTCAAAATGTCTGGGTATAATAATCACTTGATTCAATTGGGAGTTAATCTTCCAGATGATTGCGTCATTGACAGAATTCTCCAATCACTGCCACCAAGCTACAAGAGCTTCGTGATGAACTATAATATGCAAGGGATGAATAAGACTATTCCCGAGCTCTTCGCAATGCTGAAAGCTGCGGAGGTAGAAATCAAGAAGGAGTATCAAGTGTTGATGGTCAACAAGACCACTAGTTTCAAGAAAAAGGGCAAAGGGAAGAAGAAGGGGAACTTCAAAAAGAACAGCAAGCAAGTTGCTACTCAAGAGAAGAAACCCAAACCTGGACCTAAGCCTGAAACTGAGTGCTTCTACTGCAAGCAGACTGGTCACTGGAAGCGGAACTGCCCCAAGTATTTGGCGGATAAGAAGGATGGCAAGGTGAACAAAGGTATATGTGATATACATGTTATTGATGTGTACCTTACTAATGCTCGCAGTAGCACCTGGGTATTTGATACTGGTTCTATTGCTAATATTTGCAACTCGAAACAGGGACTACGGATTAAGCGAAGATTGGCTAAGGACGAGGTGACGATGCGCGTGGGAAATGGTTCCAAAGTCGATGTGATCGCAGTCGGCACGCTACCTCTACATCTACCTTCAGGATTAGTATTAGACCTAAATAATTGTTATTTGGTGCCAGCGTTAAGCATGAACATTATATCTGGATCTTGTTTGATGCGAGACGGTTATTCATTTAAATCAGAGAATAATAGTTGTTCTATTTACATGAGTAATATCTTTTATGGTCATGCACCCTTAAAGAGTGGTCTATTCTTATTAAATCTCGATAGTAGTGACACACATATTCATAGTGTTGAAACCAAAAGATGCAGAGTTGATAATGATAGTGCAACTTATTTGTGGCACTGCCGTTTAGGTCATATCAGTATAAAGCGCATGAAGAAACTCCATACTGATGGGCTTTTGGAACCACTTGATTATGAATCACTTGGTACTTGCGAACCGTGCCTTATGGGTAAGATGACAAAAACACCGTTCTCCGGTACTATGGAGAGAGCAACAGATTTGTTAGAAATCATACATACAGATGTATGTGGTTCGATGAATGTTGAGGCTCGTGGCGGATATCGTTATTTTCTCACCTTCACAGATGACTTAAGCAGATATGGGTGTATCTACTTAATGAAACACAAGTCTGAAACATTTGAAAAGTTCAAAGAATTTCAGAGTGAAGTTGAAAATCATCGTAACAAGAAAATAAAATTCCTACGATCTGATCGTGGAGGAGAATATTTGAGTTACGAGTTTGGTGTACATTTGAAACAATGTGGAATAGTTTCGCAACTCACGCCACCCAGAACACCACAGCGTAATGGTGTGTCCGAACGTCGTAATCGTACTTTACTAGATATGGTACGATCTATGATGTCTCTTACTGATTTACCGCTATTGTTTTGGGGATACGCTCTAGAGACGGCCGCATTCACGTTAAATAGGGCATCATCAAAATCCGTTGAGACGACGCCTTATGAACTGTGGTTTGGCAAGAAACCAAAGTTGTCGTTTCTGAAAGTTTGGGTCTGCGATGCTTATGTGAAAAAGCTTCAACCTGATAAGCTCAAAACCAAATCGGAAAAATGTGTCTTCATAGGATATCCAAAGGAAACTATTGGATACACCTTCTATCACAGATCCGAAGGCAAGACTTTTGTTGCTAAATTCGGAAACTTTCTAGAGAAGGAGTTTCTCTCGAAAGAAGTGAGTGGGAGGAAAGTAGAACTTGACGAGGTAACTGTACCTAACCCCTTATTGGAAAGTAGTACATCACAGAAATCTGTTTCTGTGACACCTACACCAATTAGTGAGGAAGCTAATGATAATGATCATGAAACTTCAGAACAAGATACTACTGAACCTCGTAGATCAACCAGAGTGAGATCCGCGCCAGAGTGGTATGGTAATCCTGTTCTGGAAGTCATGCTACTAGATCATGATGAACCTACGAACTATGAAGAAGCGATGGTGAGCCCAGATTCCGCAAAATGGCTTGAAGCCATGAAATATGAGATGGGATCCATGTATGAGAACAAAGTATGGACTTTGGTTGACTTGCCCAATGATCGGCAAGCAATAGAGAATAAATGGATCTTCAAGAAGAAGACGGATGCTGACGGTAATATTACTGTCTACAAAGCTCGACTTGTCACAAAAGGTTTTCGGCAAGTTCAAGGGATTGACTACGATGAGACCTTCTCACCCGTAGCGATGCTTAAGTCTGTCCGAATCATGTTAGCAATTGCCGCATTTTATGATTATGAAATTTGGCAGATGGATGTCAAAACTGCATTCCTGAATGGATTTCTGCAAGAAGAGTTGTATATGATGCAGCCGGAAGGTTTTGTCGATCCAAAGGGAGCTAACAAAGTGTGCAAGCTTCAGCGATCCATTTATGGACTGGTGCAAGCCTCTCGGAGTTGGAATAAATGCTTTGATAGTGTGATCAAAGCATTTGGTTTTGTACAGACTTTTGGAGAAGCCTGTATTTACAAGAAAGTGAGTGGGAGCTCTGTAGCATTTCTGATATTATATGTAGATGACATATTACTAATCGGAAATGATATAGAATTTCTGGATAGCATAAAAGGATACTTGAATAAGAGTTTTTCAATGAAAGACCTCGGTGAAGCTGCTTACATATTAGGCATTAAGATCTATAGAGATAGATCAAGACGCTTAATTGGACTTTCACAAAGCACATACCTTGACAAAGTTTTGAAGAAGTTCAAAATGGATCAAGCAAAGAAAGGATTCTTGCCTGTGTTACAAGGTGTGAAATTGAGTAAGACTCAATCCCCGACCAATGCAGAATATAGAGAGAAAATGAAAGATGTTCCCTATGCTTCAGCCATAGGCTCTATCATGTATGCAATGCTGTGTACCAGACCTGATGTGTGTCTTGCTATAAGTCTAGCTGGGAGGTACCAAAGTAATCCAGGAGTGGATCACTGGATAGCGGTCAAGAAGATCCTGAAATACCTGAAAAAGACTAAGGATATGTTTCTCATATATGGAGGTGACAAAGAGCTCATCGTAAATGGTTACGTTGATGCAAGCTTTGACACTGATCTGGACGATTCTAAATCGCAAACTGGATACATGTTTACATTAAACGGTGGAGCTGTCAGTTGGTGCAGTTCTAAACAAAGCGTTGTGGCGGGATCTACATGTGAAGCGGAGTACATAGCTGCTTCGGAAGCAGCAAACGAAGGATTCTGGATGAAGGAGTTCATATCCGATCTAGGTGTCATACCTAGTGCATCGGGTCCAATGAAAATCTTTTCTGACAATACTGGTGCAATTGCCTTGGCAAAGGAATCCAGATTTCACAAGAGAACCAAGCACATCAAGAGACGCTTCAATTCCATCCGGGATCTAGTCCAGGTGGGAGACATAGAGATTTGCAAGATACATACGGATCTGAATATAGCAGACCCGTTGACTAAGCCTCTTCCACGAGCAAAACATGATCAGCACCAAAGCTCCATGGGTGTTAGAATCATTACTGTGTAATCTAGATTATTTACTCTAGTGCAAGTGGGAGACTGAAGGAAATATGCCCTAGAGGCAATAATAATGTTATTATTTTATTTCCTTATATCATGATAAATGTTTATTATTCATGCTAGAATTGTATTATCCGGAAACATAATACTTGTGTGAATACATAGACAAACCAAACGTCACTAGTATGCCTCTACTTGACTAGCTCGTTAATCAAAGATGGTTATGTTTCCTAACCATAGACATGTGTTGTCATTTGATTAATGGGATCAGATCATTAGGAGAATGATATGATTGACATGACCCATTCCATTAGCTTAGCACCCGATCGTTTAGTATGTTGCTATTGCTTTCTTCATGACTTATACATGTTCCTATGACTATGAGATTATGCAACTCCCATTTGCCGGAGGAACGCTTTGTGTGCTCCCAAACGTCAAAACGTAACTGGTGATTATAAAGGAGCTCTACGGGTGTCTCCAAAGGTACATGTTGGGTTGGCGTATTTCGAGATTAGGATTTGTCACTCCGATTGTCGGAGAGGTATCTCTGGGCCTTCTCGGTAATGCACATCACATAAGCCATGCAAGCATTACAACTAATGAGTTAGTTGCAAGATGATGTATTGCGAAACGAGTAAAGAGACTTGCCGGTAACGAGATTGAACTAGGTATTGAGATACCGACGATCGAATCTCGGGCAAGTAACATACCGATGACAAAGGGAACAACATATGTTGTTATGCGGTCTAACCGATAAAGATCTTCGTAGAATATGTGGGAGCCAATATGACCATCCAGGTTCCGCTATTGGTTATTGATCGGAGATGTGTCTCGGTCATGTCTACATTGTTCTCGGACCCGTAGGGTCCGCACGCTTAAGGTTTTGATGACAGTTATATTATGAGTTTATGCATTTTGATGTACCGAAGTTTGTTCGGAGTCCCGGATGTGATCACGGACATGGCAAGGAGTCTCGAAATGGTCGAGACATAAAGATTGATATATTGGAAGCCTATATTTGGATATAGGAAGTGTTCCGAGTGAAATTAGGATTTTACCGGAGTACCGGGAGGTTACCGGAACCCCCCGGGAGGTATATGGGCCTTAGTGGGCTTTAGTGGAAGAGAGGAGAGGTGGCCAGGGCTGGGCCGCGCGCCCCTTCCCCCTTAGTCCGAATAGGACAAGGAGAGGGGGGCGGCGCCCCCCCCCCTTCCTTCTCTCTCTCCTCTTTCCCCCTCCCGAATCCTATTCCAACTAGGAAAGGGGGGAATCCTACTCCCGGTGGGAGTAGGACTCCTCCTGGCGCGCCCTCCTCCTGGCCGGCCGCACCTCCCCCTGCTCCTTTATATACGGGGGCAGGGGGCACCCCTAGACACAAGTTGATCCACGTGATCATATTCTTAGCCGTGTGCGGTGCCCCCTTCCACCATAATCCTCGATAATATTTGAGAGGTGCTTAGGCAAAGCCCTGCGACGGTAGTACATCAAGATCGTCACCACGCCGTCGTGCTGACGGAACTCTTCCCCGACACTTTGCTGGATCGGAGTCCGGGGATCGTCATCGAGCTGAACGTGTGCTAGAACTCGGAGGTGCCGTAGTTTCGGTGCTTGATCGGTCGGGCCGTGAAGACGTACGACTACATCAACCGCGTTGTGCTAACGCTTCCGCTATCGATCTACAAGGGTACGTAGATCACACTCTCCCCTCTCGTTGCTATGCATCACCATGATCTTGCGTGTGCATAGGAAATTTTTTGAAATTACTACATTCCCCAACAATTTAAGACTCTCAAATTAATCTAAGTGAAGCATGATATATCAATAGTTTCTATAAAACAAATCCACCACCATGCTCTAAAAGATATAAGTGAAGTACTAGAGCAAAACTATATAACTCAAAAGATATAAGTGAAGCACATAGAGTATTCTAATAATTTTCGAATCATGTGTGTCTCTCTAAAAAGGTGTGTACAGCAAAGATGATTGTGTTAAACTAACAAATAAAGACTCAAATCATACAAGACGCTCCAAGCAAAACACATATCATGTGGTAAATAAAAATATAGCTCCAAGTAAAGTTACCGATGGAAGTAGACGAAAGAGGGGATGCCTTCCGGGGCATCCCCAAGCTTTGGATTTTAGGTGTCATTAGATTATCTTGGGGTGACATGGGAATTCCCAAGCTTAGGCTCTTGCCATTCCTTGTTCCATAATCCATCAAATCTTTACCCAAAACTTGAAAACTTCACAACACAAAACTTAAAGTAGAAAATCTCATGAGCTCCGTTAGCGAAAGAAAACAAAAGACCACTTCAAGGTACTGTAATGAACTCATTATTTATTTATATTGGTGTTAAACATACTGTATTCCAAATTCTCTATGGTTTATAAACTATTTTACTAGCCATAGATTCATCAAAATAAGCAAACAACACACGAAAAACAGAATCTGTCAAAAACAGAACAGTCTGTAGTAATCTGTAGCTAGCGCAAGATTTGGAACCCCAAAAATTCTAAAATAAATTTATGGACGTGAGGAATTTATCTATTAATCATCTTCAAAAATAATTAACTAAATAGCACTTTCCAAATAAAAATGGCAGCAGTTCTCGTGAGCGCTAAAGTTTCTGTTTTTTACAGCAAGATTAACAAGACTTTCCCCAAGTCTTCTCAACGGTTCTACTTCGCACAAACACTAATTAAACACAAAAAACACAACCAAAACAGAGGCTAGATAAATTATTTATTACTAAACAGGAGTAAAAATCAAGGAATAAAAATAAAATTGGGTTGCCTCCCAACAAGCGCTATTGTTTAACGCCCCTAGCTAGGCATAAAAAGCAACGATAGATCTAGGTATTGCCATCTTTGGTAGGCAACCCATAAGTGGCTCTCATAATAGATTCATAAGGTAATTTAATTTTCTTTCTAGGAAAGTGTTCCGTGCCTTTCCTTAACGGAAATTGGAATCTAATATTTCCTTCTTTCATATCAATAATTGCACCAATCGTTCTAAGGAAAGGTCTACCAAGAATAATAGGACATGAAGGATTGCAATCTATGTCAAGAACAATAAAATCTATGGGCACATAGTTCCTATTTGCAACAATAAGAACATCATTAATTCTTCCCATAGGTTTCTTAATAGTGGAATTCGCAAGGTGCAAGTTTAAAGAACAATCATCAAAATCGCGGAAACCTAATAAATCACACAAAGTCTTTGGAATCGTGGAAACACTAGCACCCAAATCACACAAAGCATAGCATTCATGATCTATAATTTTAATTTTAATAGTTGGTTCCCACTCATCATAAAGTTTTCTAGGGATAGAAACTTCCAACTCAAGTTTTTCTTCATAAGATTGCATCAAAGCATCAACGATATGTTTGGTAAAAGCTTTATTTTGACTATAAGCATGAGGAGAATTTAGCACGGATTGCAACAAGGAAATACAATCTATCAAAGAGCAATTATCATAATTAAATTCCTTGAAATCCAAAATAGTGGGTTCATTACTATTTAAAATTTTGACTTCTTCAATCCCACTTTTAATAATTTTAGCATCAACATCTAAAGACTCCGAATTTTTGGAACACCTTCTAGGTAAAGGTGGATCATATTCAGTCCCATCATAGATCAATAACTTCTAGATCTTCATCTTTATTTTCAAAGTTCTCCAGTTTAGCGGCCATCTTATTAACTAAGGTAGCCTGCTTATCCGATATTTCAGCTGTCAACTTCTCAAGACGAGCAATTTGGGATCTTAAACCATCAAATTCTTTAGACATATCATCGAGCTCTTTATTCATATAACTCATAAAACTTTTTTGTTCCTTAAGCTCATTTCTGAAGAAATTATTATGCTCAAATTGCAAAACCATAAAACTCCTGATGTTGCTTTTGATCTCTTCTAACCTTTTAAGGTGAAGATCACCAAATCTAGGTAGAGCCATCGTGACAAGCAAGCAATCCAACACACAAGCAAACAAGAAACGGGCAAAAGGAGGCAAATAGAGAAGGAGAGGGAGGATAGAGAGAGAGGGCGAATAAAACGGCAAGGGTGAAGTGGGGGAGAGGAAACGAGAGGCAAATGGCAAATAATGTAATGCGGGAGATAAGGTTTTGTGATGGGTACTTGGTATGTTGACTTTTGCGTAGACCTCCCCGGCAACGGCACCAGAAATCCTTCTTGCTACCTCTTGAGCACTGCGTTGGTTTTCCCTTGAAGAGGAAAGGGTGATGCAGCAAAGTAGCGTAAGTATTTCCCTCAGTTTTGGAGAACCAATGTATCAATCCAGTAGGAGGCTACGTGCGAGAACCTCGCACCTACACAAAACAAATAAATCCTCGCAACCAATGCGATAAGGGGTTGTCAATCCCTACACGGTCACTTACGAGAGTGAGATCTGATAGATATGATAAGATAATATTTTTGGTATTTTTATGATAAAGATGCAAAGTAAAATAAAAGCAAAGGAAATAACTAAGTGTTGGAAGATTAATATGATGAAGATAGACCCGGGGGCCATAGGTTTCACTAGTGGCTTCTCTCAAGAGCATAAGTATTTTACGGTGGGTGAACAAATTACTTTGAGCAATGGACAGAATTGAGCATAGTTATGAGAATATCTTGGTATGATCATGTATATAGGCATCACGTCCGAGACAAGTAGACCGACTCCTGCTTGCATCTACTACTATTACTCCACACATCGACTGCTATCCAGCATGCATCTAGATTATTAAGTTCATAAGAACAGAGTAACGCCTTAAGCAAGATGACATGATGTAGAGGGATAAATTCATGTAATATGATAAAAAAAAACCATCTTGTTATCCTCGATGGAAACAATACAATACGTGCCTTGTTGCCCCTACTGTCACTGGGAAAGGACACCGCAAGATTGAACCCAAAGCTAAGCACTTCTCCCATTGCAAGAAAGATCAATCTAGTAGGCCAAACCAAACTGATAATTCGAAGAGACTTGCAAAGATAACCAATCATACATAAAAGAATTCAGAGAATATTCAAATATTGTTCATAGATAAACTTGATCATAAACCCACAATTCATCGGTCTCAACAAACACACCGCAAAAGAAGATTACATCAAATAGATCTCCACAAGAGAGGGGGAGAACTTTGTATTGAGATCCAAAAAGAGAGAAGAAGCCATCTAGCTAATAACTATGGACCCGAAGGTCTGAGGTAAACTACTCACACTTCATCGGAGAGGCTATGGTGTTGACGTAGAAGCCCTCCGTGATCGATGCCCCCTCCGGCGGAGCTCCGGAACAGGTCCCAAGATGGGATCTCGTGGATACAGGAAGTTACGGCGGTCGAATTAGGGTTTTGGCTTCGTATGTGATCGTTTGGGGGTACGTAGGTATATATAGGAGGAAGGAGTATGTCGGTGGAGCAACAGGGGTCCACGAGGGTGGAGGGCGCGCCTGGGGGGTAGGCGCGCCCCCTACCTCATGGCTTCCCTGTTGGTTGCTTGACGTAGGGTCCAAGTCTCATGGATCTTGTTCGTTCCAAAAATCACGTTCCCGAAGGTTTCATTCCGTTTGGACTCCGTTTGATATTCCTTTTCTTCGAAACCCGAAAATAGGCAAAAAAAACATCAATTATGGGTTGGCCCTCCGGTTAGTAGGTTAGTCCCAAAAATAATATAAAAGTGAATAATAAAGCCCAATAATGTCCAAAACACAAGATAATATAGCATTTAGCAATCAAAAATTATAGATACGTTGGAGACGTATCATGCCCTCATGTCCGTATTTTATTTTTATCGACACCTCTATCTCTAAACATGTGGACATATTTTTCGATTTTGGCTTTCGCTTGAGGACAAGCGAGGTCTATGCTTGGGGGAGTTGATACGTCCATTTTGCATCATGCTTTTATATCGACATTTATTGCATTATAGACTGTTATTACACATATGTCACAATACTTATGCCTATTCTCTCTTATTTTACAAGGTTTACATAAAGAGGGAGAATGCCGGCAGCTGGGATTCTGGGCTGGAAAAGGAGCAAATATTAGAGACCTATTCTGCACAGCTCCAAAAGTCCTGAAACTTCACGGAAGTCATTTTCAGAATATATAAAAAATACCGAGCGCAAGAAGTTCACCAGGGGCCACACCCTGCCCACGAGGGTGGGGGCGCGCCCTACCCCCCTGGGCGCGCCCCCTACCTCGTGGGCCCCCTAGTGGCCCTCCGATGGCCATCTTTTGCTATATGGAGTCTTTCAATGAGGAAAAAATCAGAAGCCATCTTTCTGGACAAGACTCCGCCGCCACGAGGTGGAACCAATCTAGGGCTCTAGCGGAGCTGTTCTGCCAGGGAAACTTCCCTCCGGGAGGGGGAAGTCATCGCCATCGTCATCATCAACGATCCTCTCATCGGGAGAGGGCAATCTCCATCAACATCTTCACCAGCACCATCTCCTCTCAAAACCCTAGTTCATCTCTTGTATCCAATTCTTGTCTCCAAGTCCGGGATTGGTACCTGTGGGTTGCTAGTAGTGTTGATTACTCCTTGTAGTTGATGCTAGTTGGTTTATTTGGTGGAAGATCATATGTTCAGATCCTATATGCATATTAATACCCCTCTGATTATGAACATGAATATGCTTTGTGAGTAGTTACGTTTTTTCCTGAGGACATGGGAGAATTCTTTCTATTAGTAGTCAGGTGAATTTGGTATTCGTTCGATATTTTGATGAGATGTATGTTGTCTCTCCTCTAGTGGTGTTATGTGAACGTCGACTACATGACACTTCACCATTATTTGGGCCTAGAGGAAGGCATTGGGAAGTAATAAGTAGATGATGGGTTGCTAGAGTGACAGAAGCTTAAACCCTAGTTTATGTGTTGCTTCATAAGGGGCTGATTTGGATCCATATGTTTCATGCTATGGTTAGGTTTACCTTAATACTTTTGTTGTAGTTGTGGATGCTTGCAATAGAGGTTAATCATAAGTGGGATGCTTGTCCAAGTAAGGACAGTACCCAAGCACCGGTCCACCCACATACCAAATTATCAAAGTACTGAACATGAATCATATGAACGTGATGAAAACTAGCTTGACGATATTCCCATGTGTCCTTGGGAGCGTTTTTCTCTATATAAGAGTTTGTCCAGGCTTGTCCTTTGCTACAAAAAGGATTGGGCCACCTTGCTGCACTTTATTTACTTTTGTTACTTGTTACTCGTTACAAATTATCCTATCACAAAACTATCTGTTACCTATTATTTCAGTGCTTGCAGAGAATACCTTGTTGAAAACCGCTTATCATTTCCTTCTGCTCCTCGTTGGGTTCGACACTCTTAATTATCGAAAGGACTATGATAGATCCCCTATACTTGTGGGTCATCATACCTCCAGAAACGAAGTTATGGACCATAGCACGCCACTCTGCAAAAAATTCTTTGATTCTGAGAGTCTGTTGAAGAAAGGGCCACTTGACTTTGTCATAAGCTTTTTCAAAGTCTATTTTGAGTACCACCCCATTCAGCTTTTTCCGGTGTAGTTCATGGACTGTTTCATGAAGGATAACAACTCCATCTAGGATGTGTCTGCCTTGCATAAAAGCAGTCTGTGAAGGTCGAACCACATGTTCAGTAACCGAATTTAGCCTTATAGTCGCAACCTTCGTGAATATTTTAAAACTAACATTAAGGAGGCAAATATGTCTATATTGTTGTATCCTTTCAGCCTCATTAACCTTAGGTAGTAAAATAATGTCACTGAAGTTTAAGCGAAACAATTCAAGTTGGCCAGCATGAAGGTCGCTAAACAGAAGAAGGAGATCTAGTTTGATGACATCCCAGAAGTTCTGATAGAACTCAGTGGGGAAACCATCTGGACCTGGGGCTTTGTTATGCTCCATTGGAAAAAATGCCTTTCTAACTTCCTCCTCCGAGATGAGGCTGTTAGAATGTTGTTTTCCTTAATAGATACCTAGGGGATGTCATCTGTTCGGGACTCATCCATCGAGAAGTTTCCTTCCTGTGGGGCTCCGAACAGATTTTTATAATAATTAGTGATATAAGATTTCAGTTGCTCATGCCCCTCAATTGTGCCCTCGTCCTGTTGTAGAGAATGAATAATTTTATTCCTGTGTCTGCCATTGGCAACTCCATGGAAGTATCTAGTATTCGAATCACCTTTCAGGATATACTGAGAGTTAGAATGTTGGTACCATTTAAGTTCCTCTTCACGCAGCATGTTAGCTATTTGTGCATTCAAATGATTCTTAATCTCGATTTCATGCTCGGATAGGGGTCTAACCTCTGCCAAAGCTTCTAATTCATCAATGATAGATGAAATACGAAGCTTCTCCTTTTTGAGGAAACCTACCGTATGTCTAGCCCAACCACCAAGGAATTTACATAATGCACATATTTTGTTATTCCATCTATATATTGGGGTAGGCCCGGCCACTGGTTTCTCCCACACCTCCTTGACCATATCATGGAAGCCATCCCGAAGCAACCACCCAAGTTCGAATTTGAACTTGCGTCTGTGTTGTGGTCGTGGCAATCTAGTAGTTAGGAGAATGGGTGTGTGGTCTGATATAGCCTCGATACAAGGTAGAGCACGAACATACACCATAGGAAATTTAGATTCCTAGTCAGTATCCATTAAAACGCGATCTAGTTTCTCATATGTCGGTTCCGGAAGACTGTTCGCCCAAGTGAACTGTCTTCCAATCATGGACACCTCTCGCAGATCTAGACTGTCAATGACAGCGTTGAAAAGGAAAGGCCAATGATTATCAAACCTACCACGGCTTTTCTCATTTGGAAATCGAAGCAAATTGAAATCCCACCTATAAGAATGGGATATGGATTATCTTTCGCCAAATTAACCAATTCACAAAGAAAATCAGCCTTGAACTCATCCTGGGCTGCCCCATACACGGCAACGAGGGTCCATGTGGAGTTGTCAGCCTTGTTGCGAATATGGAGTTTAACGTGAAACTCACCATCCGAACTAGCCAAAACATCCATAGTGCCTGAATTTACGTGTAGCGACCCGACCCGAATGGATCAAGTCTCTGTGCTTAAGTGTCATCCCTGGATCGGTATGCTGACACACACAGTACTCGAGGATTTATAACAAAGGTAAATCACATGTATAAAGTAACGTAGATACTATTACCTCAATCCAAATAGCGGAAGTAACAAGGTTGTGGATTCCCATCAACACCAACGGCAAAGTTGAGTGTAGAAATCGTAACCCTAACGTATTACTTACTCGTCGTAAGATAATCCTGCAACATGAGACGTTGCAGCCACAAAGGGTCAGTACATTGAATGTACTGGCAAATTCACACCATAGAGAATGATGAACAATGGCTATCACTACATGCATATATGGCTGGTGGAAAAGCTCTATGGTTATATGTTTTTGCGAAAAGCCAATTTTTTCCTACTGCAAAGGAATAAATTTTTATTTAACTATCATGGTGGTTGTTGAACATTGAGAATGGTTGACAGCATTCTCAATCCCAATTAAGTAACATCATTAAACCCAACAAACTTAATTTAAAGTAACATGATGAGATTCACATGATAATCCAGGTACTAGATACTCAAGATGTCCATAACCGGGGACACGGCTAACCATGATTAGTTTATTACACTCTGCAGAGGTTTGCGCACTTTTCCTCACAAGACTCGATCGCCTCCATTTGGTTTCTCGCACTACATGGTGTTTGAGAAGACGGATGACCGAGACATAGTCTTTCAGAAGCGCTAGCACCTTACGATCGGGTAGACCATACCACCTACATCCCCTACATCTGCTAGTCTACCACTATAAGAGTTCGCACGACTTAGTCAACTATGCTAGAGCCCATAATAGCTTGCGACTACACACGGAAGTTTCTAATATGAATAATCTCATGATCCCTTTGAGCCTGGGTGGCGGTCCATAAAAAAACAGGCAATCCTGGAATACCCAGGTGCCTAGACAGGTAATCGCTAGAATACCCAGGTGCCTCAATCTACCCAGATGTGTGTTAAAGTTGCCACCTTAAGTAAACCATTAATTAATAATCTCACATCTGTCATGAAATACTATCAAACCCAATCCACGTCTACGAGCATGGCATGGCAATATAAGCATAACGTAATAGTAATTTCCAAGGTTTGAATGCAGGGCAGTAGGTTCCTGCCTCATCAACTACTTCCCAATACCCACATGTTATCAATCCTACTCATGCAATGTTTGAGGGTGAAACTAACGCATAAAAACTGGGTATGAAAGGGATATGATCAAAGTGTGAACTTGCCTGCAATGTTGATGAAGATGATTCGCACTCAAAACTCTTGATAGTTCTACTCGTCACACTCCGGTCAATCTATCGTAAGCAAGCAATAGTAACCACAAATAAGCAATCACTCAAAGATCGGAGAGAACAAAGAAAACAATTCGGAAAACGTCAAAACCAAGCAAATAACTCTTGCATCATAAAAAAATTCCTGATAGTACCCAAATTAAGTGAATTTGGCCTTATCGGAAAGTTTAGGTCAAGGGCTTCGATTTGCAAAAAGAATCAACTAAATCGGAGTTACGAAACTCAAGTTATGTTCAAAAAAGTTTAAATATGAATCTGAACAAAATTCGAAATTTGAAAATTTCAAAAAGTTGATGTGACAGGTTCACTGGATAGGTGAAAACAAGACGAAGCTATAGGCGCTGATTTTATCTAATTTGGATAAACGAGTGAAAAGTTATGGCTATTTGAAAAATTAGGGCCGATTAAGGTCTAACGTATAAATACATAGACTAATTTATAATCTAATTATTCTATCGTATTAGTCTAAAAATAATAAACTACGGAAGTATAAGAAGAAAAAAAACAAAGAAAGATACCTTTATAAGGCAGAGAAAAGATGACTTTGGAGAGAAGAGACAATTTTCAGAAGTCGCGCCGGAGAGGAGAAATATATTTTCTTTAAATGAATCTAGTCAAACCAAAATATTGATTTAATCCGAACCGGATGATTTTTTGGAGGCTCTATGAGTCTATATTTATTGATGGAAAAGAGGTTTAAATGTCAAAGGCTAGGCAATGTGGGACTAAACGTAGACGAAAATATACGAAACAGAGATGAAAAGAGATGAGCGGCTCGCATGGGCTAGGCCTTCGGCCGGCCGCGTGCATGCTGCGGCCGCAGTTTTTTTTTTACAAAATTCGGTCTAAGAAAAAAAATGAAAAGGCTGGCTGGGCCTGGCCTATTTAAGAGAGAAAAAAAACAATGGGGCGCCAGAAGCTACTATAATGCGCATGTAGGCGGTAAATATATATGGGTGGCACGTACAGTTTTTTTAAATAGAAACAGAAGGAAAACCGAATAACAAAAATAAAATAAAATTTTATATAGGCATATTATATATCAAAATTTTCAGAAAACGATTTTCTACGACATGAACATTTTTCTAGCATTAAATAAAATACACACAAATTCTAATAATTCCAACAGTGCTCCTGCTCTAATAAGATCCAACAAAATCATTTTAAAAATACCAAAATGAAATCAAATTTATTTCTCTCCAATTTTATGTTGTAGGGAATCATGTTACCCTATTTTCCATGTATTTTATTTTTGGAGAAAAATAATTTGAATAAAATCCAAATAACTCCAAATTGAAAAAATAGGTCCAAAAAGACTTTGAATTTGATCATTTGAAACTCCCAACTCATATTTCATATAATTTGAAGAAGTCATTTTATCTCCTCTCGTGAAAATCATTGAGTTGCATAAAGTTTCAGAATTGGAAATATTTTCCAAATGAAATTCAAATATTTTCAACACCCCTTGTCATTTAAATAAATGGAAGAAGTCATGTCATCTTCTCTCCAGGGTTTCGTGGTGAAAAGAATTTGAATTCATGGAGATCACGAATGCAAAATGAAAGTTTGGGAAAGTCCTTTTATTCCCTCTCATTTAACTTTCAAAAAGGTTTCGAATTTCACTCAATTTCACACAATCAATCAATCAATCAAATCTATCTATTTATTATAACATTCCAAAATTTAGAATTTTGGGATGTTACAAACCTACCACCCTTAAAAGGAATCTCGTCCTCGAGATTCGTAGAGGCTAGAAAGAAATAGGTTAGGTTCGGGGTCTCTTCAAAATTTCATCAATCGTCTCCGGGGTCTGGGGTGCTACCACCCTTAGAAGCATGGTTACGGTTCCATCAAAACTCATATACTCCATTTTTATTGTTAACAGTGTCGATCTTCTTGCATCTTTAGAATAATTCCTTATCCGGGCTCTTCCGGTAGTGGCATAACCTTTACCACAATTTTTCTGTACTTTCATCTTGGGAAGGTTCTTCCATGACTAGGTCTTCTTAGCTGACGGGTCTGGCGCTAGTACTAAACAACTAATCGATATCTCATGGTGGTCAACAAATTTATGGTTTCTCCTGTAGGAAATGGGTCTGGGTTGATCCTCACCGTATAACCTACGGTTGGCAAAGCTGCCTTGTACAAGGGAAAAATACCTATACCATTCTAAGGCTTAAACAAGGTTTTCGTCTCTCTACTATAGGTAAGTCACTTAGATTTACCATCCCATATATCAAGGCGAACAATAAGAGTAAGTCGGTATGGTGATCAATTCATCCCACACCCAAATCATTACCTTGTATACGGTTTAGCGAATCTCGCATTCTATCCCTCGGTCATCCTCACAAGCATTGCAGAATTTCTCTTGTTGACGAACCAAGTTCGGATATATCCATAGATTCTGCAAGCCGAACAAACATCTATCGTTCCTTCACAACTCTCAGGTTTTGCGTTACTCCTATAAAATTGTCTGCCGATAAACGTCGTATCTTCCTCCAGGGTTTTTCCTTCAGCAAGAATGTGCTTGCTTCTTGGCAGGTCCTGGGCATGTGGGTTATGGCCCATCTCATCACTTGTAGTCCTTGAACTTATCATCGGGCAACTGATCATTATTCCAACTTCCAACTTCCTAGTATTCTTAAATCCATCCAATTGTACTGTCTTATTTCCTTCTATTGGCACCAAACTAGGACATGCACGAGTACTCGGACTCATCATGGAATTTCCATTGATCCATATTTCCGACATCATACCTCCTTTATATCCAATAGTAATTTATCTCTTCATCCTCGTGGGATATCCCACATACCGAGATAAAAACTTATACTTATGGAGTCCATATTCCACTTTGTGGAACATCATTATCCTTTCCAGGGTCAAGCGTCCTTACAGGGGAATATTGGCCATCTCTGCATGGCATTTCTTCAACTGGGAAACGTGAAACACATCTTGAACTCCTGACAGTCCTTCGGGTGACTCCAACTTGTTGGCCACTTCTCCCATACGCTCCAAAACTCGGTATGGTCCTACAAATCTCGGGGCTAACTTTCTCTTAACTACAAATCGTTTAACTCCTTGCAGAGGGGTCACACGAAGACATGCTCTGTCTCCAATTTCATAGACTACCTCCTTGAGTTTTTGAGTCTGCATAACTCTTCTGCCTGGACTGTGCTACCTTCAGTCTATCTCGAATCAACTTAACATTCTCTTCTGACTCCTTGATCACATTTGGTCCAACAACTGACGGTCTCCAACTTCATCCCACATACTCTTGGGGTATCACACATATCGAGACAAAACTCGTATTCATTTTGTCTGAAATCCACTCAGTGGAGTATCCTTATCTTTTCCAAGGGTCAACAATTCTTGCAGGGTACTACCACCCTTAAAATGCACAAATCTTCCATAGACCATATTTCTCATATCCTCAGAATGGCCAAAATTCTTCTTCATAGAGTAACAACTCATAAAATCCATATCAGTACCAACGATGCTAACTTTATTCATTCTCAAGTGATTACAATCTCTCGCTTTTCCATTACATGTCTCAACTCAACACCTCAATATAAAAGAAAATGTTCTCACTTCTACTACTCCATTTCTTTTGTTGCAAACTCAACTATCTAGCACAAGTTTCCTTCTCCTTGGGGCATTCTCTGGCAAAGTGCCCTGCTCCATTACAACTAAAACATATTACTTCTGACAAGTATCGAGGTTTCCTTTTTGGGCAATTGTTGAGGTAGTGCCCTGACTCCTTGCACCTGTAATAGGTGATATGACTCAGGTCCTTCCTGGAATCCAATCTGCTTCTCTTCCTGGACCTTTCCATGCCAATCATGGCTTCTATTTCTTGTGGGTCATATTCTACTTCCTCTGTCGGGAATTATACTAGATTCCCATTCAAACAATTTTGGGAGATGTGTCCTTCTTCTCCACATGAATAACAAGACTTAGTGCAGGGTTTACTCGGGTCTTCTTTAGGTGTGTCCTCCATCACAGCTTCTTCTAGAATTTCCATGAGGGCTCCTTTCATTTCTTCTTTATTCTGTTGGATGGTTCGTTGTACCATGGGGTAAATGTGACACTGAGCAGGATAGTGGGTAGTCCCTTCACACAAGAAACAAGTAATCTGCCTAATTGGGCATTCTTCAACTGGGTGACTTCCTTCACAATTAGGGCATTCATCCTTGTGTTCTTTATGGGTGTGTCCTATTTCTCCACAAATCTTGCATGCACAAGGTTTCTTCATATCCTTTCCATAAGGCTTCAACTTCTGGGACACAAGCCGAGACTTTGGCAGAGTCAACTTAAATTCTTTCCATGTGGTTACTCCTTGCCATCCATTGATGGTTTGGTACATCCTCCACCAAGTAGCAGCACCTCTTTCAAAGCACTGAAGAGCATGCTGGGTCATATCCTTTCCGACTATATGGTTATTCTCCATGTGATCCTCCATGTTCTGAATCCATCGGTCTGTCTCCAACTGACTCATCGGTCCAGAAAATACAAGCTCATCTCCATTCATCCTCTATTGGGTCCATGTGGGTTTGGGGTAAGATAAGAGAGAGGGGGAGGGATACACACAATACAAACAAAAGTTTTGAAAAGACAGATTTTATTTGTGGCTGTCGGGAAAAACATCAAACAAATAACAGCTCACAAATGTCGCATCTAACGTAGGTATATAACAGGGGTTTGGTCTTCTAAAGGTCAATAAATCTTCAACTCTCCAAACTCTTCAAGCCTTGTTCATGCCTCCAATGGCTTCTTCCGATCATGCTTGTCTTTCTCAAGTTCTTTTGCCAGATCAACTTTGTTGACGCGAAGTCTCTCGTGACGTCCTTTAATATTCTGGAGTTGCGTTCCAAACTTCTGGTTTCAACATCCTTCACATGAACCATGGTCATACTGTCCTTCAGTTCCTGACAAATCTCCGGTATCTCGAGGTTGTAGCTCCTCCAGCTTGGCTACTTTCAGCTTTTGGTTCCTGAGTTCTTCACGAAATGCTTCCTTGTCTAATACGGCTTCATGGAGCTCCACCTTAAACTTCTTGATGTACTACTCCAGATCCTGGTGATACACCGGCTAAGGTTAAAACTTCATCTTACTAATAGGTGCTCCATCAGCCTTCTTCCATCAAATCCATTATGAAGAAATGCATCCTTAACTCAGCACGGTGACAATAGCATCAGCGGGCGATGACATCACGGATAACCGTGTTTCTGCTCTTGTCATTCCCATGAGCTATCATTCCATAGTTGATATCTCCTGCCTTAGGGTTTTCTGTGACAAAAGTTTGAGTTCTCATGCTCCTTGTTTCAGTCTTTCTCCGATACACCTTGATCTCGGGTATTGACAATTTTCATAGTCTGCCAAGTTCCATAAGGGTAGCCTTCCTAGGTCATACAAATCTGGGAATTCTTTAGAGCCTTCAAATTCTCCTAGTCTTCGGAGTCTTCAACCGTTGTAGTTTCCATTATTATAATGTATGGTAAAATCCTCTTCATTCCGAATGGTCTCAGTTGTCCGATATCTTGTACTTCTTGGAGTGGCCTCATCAGTCGAATCTTCGAGTGGTAAAAAGGGGAAAAGGGTATAGTCTCACTAAAAAGTAATTTTTGAATAAGCTCAGAAGAGAAGAGAAGTAAAAGATCTTTCGAAAATGAAGTTGTAGAGAAAATCTTTCCTATGGGCTTGCCAATTTCTAGGGTCGCGTCCTACAGGCAACATGTGCTCTGATACCATATTGTAGCGACCCGACCCGAATGGATCAAGTCTCTGTGCTTAAGTGTCATCCCTGGATCGGTATGCTGACACACACAGTACTCGAGGATTTATAACAGAGGTAAATCACATGTATAAAGTAACGTAGATACTATTACCTCAATCCAAATAGCGGAAGTAACAAGGTTGTGGATTCCCATCAACACCAACGGCAAAGTTGAGTGTAGAAATCGTAACCCTAACGTATTACTTACTCGTCGTAAGATAATCCTGCAACATGAGACGTTGCATCCACAAAGGGTCAGTACATTGAATGTACTGGCAAATTCACACCATAGAGAATGATGAACAATGGCTATCACTACATGCATATATGGCTGGTGGAAAAGCTCTATGGTTATATGTTTTTGCGAAAAGCCAATTTTTCCCTACTGCAAAGGAATAAATTTTTATTTAACTATCATGGTGGTTGTTGAACATTGAGAATGGTTGACAGCATTCTCAATCCCAATTAAGTAACATCATCAAACCCAACAAACTTAATTTAAAGTAACATGATGAGATTCAGATGATAATCCAGGTACTAGATACTCAAGATGTCCATAACCGGGGACACGGCTAACCATGATTAGTTTATTACACTCTGCAGAGGTTTGCGCACTTTTCCTCACAAGACTCGATCGCCTCCGTTTGGTTTCTCGCACTACATGGTGTTTGAGAAGACAGATGACCGAGACATAGTCTTTCAGAAGTGCTAGCACCTTACGATCGGGTAGACCGTACCACCTACATCCCCTACATCTGCTAGTCTACCACTGTAAGAGTTCGGACGACTTAGTCAACTATGCTAGAGCCCATAATAGTTTGTGGCTGCACACGGAAGTTTCTAATATGAATAATCTCATGATCCCTTTGAGCCTGGGTGGCGGTCCATAAAAAAACAGGCAATCCTGGAATACCCAGGTGCCTAGACAGGCAATCGCTGGAATACCAAGGTGCCTCAATCCACCCAGATGTGTGTTAAAGTTGCCACCTTAAGTAAACCATTAATTAACAATCTCACATCTGTCATGAAATGCTCTCAAACCCAATCCACGTCTACGAGCATGGCATGGCAATATAAGCATAACGTAATAGTAACTCCCAAGGTTTGAATGCAAGGCAGTAGGTTCCTACTATTGGAAATATGCCCTAGAGGCAATAATAAATTAGTTATTATTATATTTCCTTGTTCATGATAATCGTTTATTATCCATGCTAGAATTGTATTGATAGGAAACTCAGATACATGTGTGGATACATAGACAACACCATGTCCCTGGTAAGCCTCTAGTTGACTAGCTCGTTGATCAATAGATGGTTACGGTTTCCTGACCATGGACATTGGATGTCATTGATAACGGGATCACATCATTAGGAGAATGATGTGATGGACAAAGACCCAATCCTAAGCCTAGCACAAGATCATGTAGTTCGTATGCTAAAGCTTTTCTAATGTCAAGTATCATTTCCTTAGACCATGAGATTGTGCAACTCCCGGATGCCGTAGGAGTGCTTTGGGTGTGCCAAACGTCACAACGTAACTGGGTGGCTATAAAGGTACATTACAGGTATCTCCGAAAGTGTCTGTTGGGTTGGCACGAATCGAGACTGGGATTTGTCACTCCGTGTAAACGGAGAGGTATCTCTGGGCCCACTCGGTAGGACATCATCATAATGTGCACAATGTGATCAAGGAGTTGATCACGGGATGATGTGTTACGAAACGAGTAAAGAGACTTGCCGGTAACGAGATTGAACAAGGTATCGGGATACCGACGATCGAATCTCGGGCAAGTATCGTACCACTAGACAAAGGGAATTGTATACGGGATTGATTAAGTCCTTGACATCGTGGTTCATCCGATGAGATCATCGTGGAACATGTGGGAGCCAACATGGGTATCCAGATCCCGCTGTTGGTTATTGACCGGAGAACGTCTCGGTCATGTCTGCATGTCTCCCGAACCCGTAGGGTCTACACACTTAAGGTTCGGTGACGCTAGGGTTATAGAGATATTAGTATGCGGTAACCCGAAAGTTGTTCGGAGTCCCGGATGAGATCCCGGACGTCACGAGGAGTTCCGGAATGGTCCAGAGGTAAAGAATTATATATAGGAAGTGCTATTTCGGCCATCGGGACAAGTTTCGGGGTCACCGGTATTGTACCGGGACCACCGGAAGGGTCCCGGGGGTCCACCGGGTGGGGCCACCTGCCCCGGGGGGCCACATGGGCTGTAGGGGTGTGCGCCTTGGCCTGTATGGGCCAAGGGCGCCAGCCCCAAGAGGCCCATGCGCCAAGAGATAAGGAAAGGAAGAGTCCTAAAGGGGGAAGGCACCTCCGAGGTGCCTTGGGGAGGATGGACTCCTCCCTGGCCGCACCCTTCCTTGGAGGAAGGGCCAAGGCTGCGCCCCCCCCCCCCTCTCCCTTGGCCCTATATATAGTGGGGGGAAGGGAGGGAAACCATACCTAAGCCCTGGCGCCTCCCTCTCCCTCCCATGACACATCTCCCTCCTCCCGCAGCGCTTGGCGAAGCCCTGTTGGAATCCCGCAACTTCCACCACCACGCCGTCGTGCTGCTGGATCTCCATCAACCTCTCCTCCCCCCTTGCTGGATCAACAAGGAGGAGACGTCGCTGCTCCGTACGTGTGTTGAACGCGGAGGTGCCGTCCGTTCGGCGCTAGGATCATCGGTGATTTGGATCACGACGAGTACGACTCCATCAACCCCGTTCTCTTGAACGCTTCCGCGCGCGATCTACAAGGGTATGTAGATCCACTCCTCCCTCGTTGCTAGATGACTCCATAGATAGATCTTGGTGACACGTAGGAAAATTTTGAATTTATGCTACGTTCCCCAACAGTGGCATCATGAGCTAGGTTTATGCGTAGTTTCTATGCACGAGTAGAACACAAAGTAGTTGTGGGCATTGATTTTGTTCAATATGCTTACCGTTACTAGTCCAATCTTGATTCGGTGGCATTGTGGGATGAAGCGGCCCGGACTGACCTTACACGTACTTGTTGGAAATATGCCCTAGAGGCAATAATAAAAGCATTATTATTGTATTTCTTTGTTCATGATAATTGTCTTTATTCATGCTATAACTGTATTATCCGGAAATCATAATACACGTGTGAATACATAGACCATAATATGTCCCTAGTAAGCCTCTAGTTGACTAGCTCGTTGATCAACAGATAGTCATGATTTCCTGGCTATGGACATTGGATGTCATTGATAACGGGATCACATCATTAGGAGAATGATGTGACTGGACAAGACCCAATCCTAAGCATAGCACAAAGATCGTGTAGTTCGTTTGCTAGAGCTTTTCCAATGTCAAGTATCTTTTCCTTTGACCATGAGATCGTGTAACTCCCGGATACCGTAGGAGTGCTTTGGGTATCAAACGTCACAACGTAACTGGGTGACTATAAAGGTGATTACAGGTATCTCCGAAAGTGTCTGTTGGGTTGACACGGATGACTGGGATTTGTCACTCCGTATATGACGGAGAGGTATCACTGGGCCCACTCGGTAATGCATCATCATAATGAGCTCAAGGTGACCAAGTGGTTGATCACGGGATCATGCATTACGGTACGAGTAAAGTGACTTGCCGGTAACGAGACTGAACAAGGTATTGGGATACCGACGATCGAGTCTCGGGCAAGTAACATACCGATTGACAAAGGGAATTGTATACGGGGTTGATTAAATCCTCGACATCGTGGTTCATCCGATGAGATCATCGTGGAGCATGTGGGAGCCATCATGGGTATCCAGATCCCGCTGTTGGTTATTGACCGGAGAGTCGTCTCGGTCATGTCTGCTTGTCTCCCGAACCCGTAGGGTCTACACACTTAAGGTTCGGTGACGCTAGGGTTATGAAGATATGTATATGCAGTAATCCCGAATGTTGTTCGGAGTCCCGGATGAGATCCCGGACGTCACGAGGAGTTCCGGAATGGTCCGGAGGTAAAGAATTATATATAGGAAGTGCTGTTTCGGCCATCGGGACAAGTTTCGGGGTTATCGGTATTGTACCGGGACCACCGGAGGGGTCCCGGGGGCCCACCGGGTGGGGCCACCTGTCCCGGGGGGCCACATGGGCTGTAGGGGGTGCGCCTTGGCCTACATGGGCCAAGGGCACCAGCCCTACTAGGCCCATGCGCCTAGGGTTTCCACCACGGAGGAGTCCAAGTGGTGGAAGGCACCCCGAGGTGCCTTGGGGGGGAGGGAAACCCTCCCCTGGCCGCCGCACCTAGGAGATAGATCTCCTAGGCTGCGCACCACCCCCCCTTGGCCCTCCTATATATAGTGGGGGAGAGGAGGGATTTCATACCTCAGCCTTTGGTGCTTCCTCTCTCCCCGGTTACGTCTCTCTCTCGCAGTATAGGCGAAGCCCTGCTACTGTGACGCCCTGCATCCACCACCACGCCGTCGTGTTGCTGGATCTTCATCAACCTCTCTTCCCCCCTTGCTGGATCAAGAAAGGAGGAGACGTCATCCGTTCCGTACGTGTGTTGAACGCGGAGGCACCGTCCGTTCGGTGCTAAGATCATCGGTGATTTGAATCACGTCGTGTTCGACTACATCATCCCCGTTCTTTGAACGCTTCCGCTCGCGATCTACAAGGTACGTAGATGCATCTAATCACTCGTTGCTAGATGAACTCCTAGATGGATCTTGGTGAAACCGTAGGAAAATTTTTGTTTTCTGCAACGTTCCCCAACAGTGGTATCAGAGCTAGGTCTATGCGTAGTTCTCTTGCACGAGTAGAACACAAAGTAGTTGTGGGCGTTGATTTTGTTCAATATGCTTGCCGTTACTAGTCTTATCTTGATTCGGCGGCATCGTGGGATGAAGCGGCCCGGACCGACCTTACACGTACTCTTACGTGAGACAGGTTCCACCGACTGACATGCACTAGTTGCATAAGGTGGCTAGCGGGTGTCTGTCTCTCCTACTTTAGTCGGATCGGATTCGATGAAAAGGGTCCTTATGAAGGGTAAATAGCAATTGGCAAATCACGTTGTGGCTTTAACGTAGGTAAGAAGACGTTCTTGTTAGAACCCTACTTCAGCCACGTAAAACCTGCAACAACAATTAGAGGACGTCTAACTTGTTTTTGCAGCAAGTGCTTTGTGATATGATATGGCCAAAGTTGTGATGAATGATGAATGATCAATATGTGATGTATGAGATGTTCATGCTATTATACAAGGAATCACAACTTACATGTCGATGTGTATGACGGTGACAAGGATGATCATGGAGCCCCAAGATGGAGATCAAAGGAGCTATGTGATATTGGCCATATCATGTCACTATTATTATTTGATTGCATGTGATGTTTATCATGTTTTGCATCTTGTTTACTTAGAACGACGGTAGTGAATAAGATGATCCCTTACAACAATTTCAAGAAGTGTTCTCCCCTAACTGTGCACCGTTGCTACAGTTCGTCGCTTCGAAGCACCACGTGTTAATCGGGTGTGATAGATCCTTTCGTTCACATACAACGGGTGTAAGAAGTTTTACACATGCAAAAACACTTAGGGTTAACTTGACGAGCCTAGCATGTGAAGACATGGCCTCGGAACACAGAGACCGAAAGGTCGAACACGAGTCGTATGGAAGATACGATCAACATGGAGATGTTCACCGACGATGACTAGTCCGTATCACGTGTTAATCGGACACGGCTTAGTTGACTTGGATCGTGTAACACTTAGATGACTTGAGGATGTCTAATCTGAGTGGGAGTTCATTAATAATTTGATTAGATGAACTTAATTATCATGAACTTAGTCTAAAATCTTTACAATATGTCCTGTAGATCGAATGGCCAACGTTGTATTCAATTTCAACGCGTTCCTAGAGAAAACCAAGCTGAAAGACGATGGCAGCAACTATACGGACTGGGTCCGGAACCTGAGGATCATCCTCATAGCTGCCAAGAAAGATTATGTCCTACAAGCACCGCTAGGTGATCCACCCGTCCCACAGAACCAAGACGCTATGAACGCTTGGTAGACACGTACTGATGACTACTCCCTCGTTCAGTGCGGCATGCTTTACAGCTTAGAACCGGGGCTCCAAAAGCATTTTGAGAGACATGGAGCATATGAGATGTTCGAAGAGCTAAAAATGGTTTTTCAAGCTCATGCCCGGATCGAGAGATATGAAGTCTCCGATAAGTTCTTCAGCTGCAAGATGGAGGAAAATAGTTCTGTCAGTGAGCACATACTCACTATGTCTGGGTTACATAACCGCTTGACTCAGCTGGGAGTTAATCTCCCGGATGACGCGGTCATTGACAGAATCCTCCAGTCGCTTCCACCAAGCTACAAGAGCTTTGTGATGAACTTCAATATGCAGGGGATGGTAAAGACCATTCCTGAAGTATTTGCTATGCTGAAATCAGCAGAGGTAGAAGTCAAGAAGGAACATCAAGTGTTGATGATGAATAAAACCACTAAGTTCAAGAAGGGCAAGGGTAAAAAGAACTTCAAGAAGGACGGCAAGGAAGTTGCTGCGCCCGGCAAGCAAGCTGTCGGGAAGAAGTCAAAGAATGGACCCCAAGCTTGAGACAGAGTGCTTTTATTGCAAAGGGAAGGGTCACTGGAAGCGGAACTGCCCCAAATACTTAGTGGACAAGAAGGCCGGCAAAACAAAAGGTATATGTGATATACATGTAATTGATGTGTACCTTGCCAGTACTCGTAGTAACTCCTGGGTATTTGATACCGGTGCCGTTGCTCATATTTGTAACTCACCACAGGAGCTGCGGAATAAACGGAAACTGGAAAGGGACGAGGTGACGATGCGCGTCGGGAATGGTTCCAAGGTCGATGTGATCGCCGTCGGCACGCTACCTCTGCATTTACCTACGGGATTAGTTATAAACCTCAATAATTGTTATTTAGTGCCATGTCTGAGCATGAACATTGTATCAGGATCTCGTTTAATACGAGATGGCTACTCATTTAAATCCGAGAATAATGGTTGTTCTATTTATATGAGAGATATGTTTTATGGTCATGCTCCGATAGTCAATGGTTTATTCTTAATGAATCTCGAGCGTATTAATACACATGTTCATAGTGTGAGTACCAAAAGATGTAAGGTTGATAATGATAGTCCCACATACTTGTGGCACTGCCGCCTTGGTCACATAGGTGTCAAACGCATGAAGAAGCTCCATGCAGATGGACTTTTAGAGTCTCTTGATTATGAATCATTTGACACGTGCGAACCATGCCTCATGGGAAAAATGACCAAGACTCCGTTCTCAGGAACAATGGAGCGAGCAACCAACTTATTGGAAATCATACATACTGATGTGTGCGGTCCAATGAGTGTTGAGGCTCGCGGTGGCTATCGTTATGTTCTCACCCTCACTGATGACTTGAGTAGATATGGGTATGTCTACTTAATGAAACACAAATCTGAAACCTTTGAAAAGTTCAAAGAATTTCAGAGTGAGGTTGAGAATCAACGTGACAGGAAAATCAAGTTTCTACGATCAGATCGTGGAGGAGAATACTTGAGTCACGAATTTGGCACACACTTAAGAAAATGTGGAATAGTTTCACAACTCACGCCGCCTGGAACACCTCAGCGTAACGGTGTGTCCGAACGTCGTAATCGCACTCTATTAGATATGGTGCGATCTATGATGTCTCTTGCCGATTTACCGCTATCTTTTTGGGGCTATACTTTAGAGACTGCCGCATTCACTTTAAATAGGGCTCCGTCGAAATCCGTTGAGACGACACCGTATGAATTATGGTTTGGGAAGAAACCTAAGCTGTCGTTTCTAAAAGTTTGGGGATGCGATGCTTATGTCAAGAAACTTCAACCTGAAAAGCTCGAACCCAAGTCGGAAAAATGCGTCTTCATAGGATACCCTAAAGAAACTTATGGGTATACCTTCTACCTCAGATCCGAAGGCAAGATCTTTGTTGCCAAGAATGGATCCTTTCTAGAGAAAGAGTTTCTCTCGAAAGAAGTAAGTGGGAGGAAAGTAGAACTTGATGAAGTATTGCCTCTTGAACCGGTAAATGGCGCAACTCAAGAAAATGTTCCTGAGGTGCCTGCACCGACTAGAGAGGAAGTTATTGATGATGATCAAGATACTTCTGATCAAGCTCCTACTGAAATTCGAAGGTCCACAAGGACACGTTCCGCACCAGAGTGGTACGGCAACCCTGTCTTGGAAATCATGTTGTTAGACAACGGTGAACCTTCGAACTATGAAGAAGCGATGGCGGGTCCGGATTCCGACAAATGGCTAGAAGCCATGAAATCCGAGATAGGATCCATGTATGAAAACGAAGTATGGACTTTGACTGACTTGCCCGTTGAACGGCGAGCCATAGAAAATAAATGGATCTTCAAGAAGAAGACAGACGCGGATGGTAATGTGACCATCTATAAAGCTCGGCTTGTCGCTAAGGGTTATCGACAAGTTCAAGGAATTGACTACGATGAGACTTTCTCACCGGTAGCGAAGCTAAAGTCCGTCCGAATCATGTTAGCAATTGCCGCATTCTACGATTATGAGATATGGCAAATGGACGTCAAAACGGCATTCCTTAATGGTTTCCTTAAGGAGGAGTTGTATATGATGCAGCCGGAAGGTTTTGTCGATCCTAAGAATGCTGACAAGGTGTGCAAGCTCCAACGCTCGATTTATGGGCTGGTGCAAGCATCTCGGAGTTGGAACATTCGCTTTGATGAGATGATCAAAGCGTTTGGGTTTACGCAGACTTATGGAGAAGCCTGCGTTTACAAGAAAGTGAGTGGGAGCTCTGTAGCATTTCTCATATTATATGTAGATGACATACTTTTGATGGGAAATGATATAGAACTCTTGGACAGCATCAAGGCCTACTTGAATAAGAGTTTTTCAATGAAGGACCTTGGAGAAGCTGCTTATATATTAGGCATCAAAATCTATAGGGATAGATCAAGACGCCTCATAGGTCTTTCACAAAGCACATACCTTGATAAGATTTTGAAGAAGTTCAAAATGGATCAGTCCAAGAAAGGGTTCTTGCCTGTTTTGCAAGGTGTGAGATTGAGCTCGGCTCAATGGCCGACCACGGCAGAAGATATAGAAGAGATGAGTGTCATCCCCTATGCCTCAGCCATAGGTTCTATTATGTATGCCATGCTGTGTACCAGACCTGATGTAAACCTTGCCGTAAGTTTGGTAGGAAGGTACCAAAGTAATCCCGGCAAGGAACACTGGACAGCGGTCAAGAATATCCTGAAGTACCTGAAAAGGACTAAGGAAATGTTTCTCGTTTATGGAGGTGACGAAGAGCTCGTCGTAAAGGGTTACGTCGACGCTAGCTTCGACACAGATCTGGATGACTCTAAGTCACAAACCGGATACGTGTATATGTTGAATGGTGGAGCAGTGAGCTGGTGCAGCTGCAAGCAGAGCGTCGTGGCGGGATCTACATGTGAAGCGGAGTACATGGCAGCCTCGGAGGCAGCACATGAAGCAATATGGGTGAAGGAGTTCATCACCGACCTAGGAGTCATACCCAATGCGTCGGGGCCAATCAAACTCTTTTGTGACAACACTGGAGTTATTGCACTTGCCAAGGAGCCCAGGTTTCACAAGAAGACAAGGCACATCAAGCGTCGCTTCAACTCCATTCATGAAAATGTTCAAGATGGAGACATAGAGATTTGTAAAGTACATACGGACCTGAATATAGCAGATCCGTTGACTAAACCTCTCCCTAGGGCAAAACATGATCAACACCAGAATTCCATGGGTGTTCGATTCATCACAATGTAACTAGATTATTGACTCTAGTGCAAGTGGGAGACTGTTGGAAATATGCCCTAGAGGCAATAATAAAAGCATTATTATTGTATTTCTTTGTTCATGATAATTGTCTTTATTCATGCTATAACTGTATTATCCGGAAATCATAATACACGTGTGAATACATAGACCATAATATGTCCCTAGTAAGCCTCTAGTTGACTAGCTCGTTGATCAACAGATAGTCATGATTTCCTGGCTATGGACATTGGATGTCATTGATAACGGGATCACATCATTAGGAGAATGATGTGATGGACAAGACCTAATCTTAAGCATAGCACAAAAGATCGTGTAGTTCGTTTGCTAGAGCTTTTCCAATGTCAAGTATCTTTTCCTTTGACCATGAGATCGTGTAACTCCCGGATACCGTAGGAGTGCTTTGGGTGTATCAAACGTCACAACGTAACTGGGTGACTATAAAGGTGCATTACAGGTATCTCCGAAAGTGTCTGTTGGGTTGACACGGATCGAGACTGGGATTTGTCACTCCATATAACGGAGAGGTATCACTGGGCCCACTCGGTAATGCATCATCATTATGAGCTCAAGGTGACCAAGTGGTTGATCACGGGATCATGCATTACGGTACGAGTAAAGTGACTTGCCGGTAACGAGATTGAACAAGGTATTGGGATACCGACGATCGAGTCTCGGGCAAGTAACATACCGATTGACAAAGGGAATTGTATACGGGGTTGATTAATCCTCGACATCGTGGTTCATCCGATGAGATCATCGTGGAGCATGTGGGAGCCATCATGGGTATCCAGATCCCGCTGTTGGTTATTGACCGGAGAGTCGTCTCGGTCATGTCTGCTTGTCTCCCGAACCCGTAGGGTCTACACACTTAAGGTTCGGTGACGCTAGGGTTATGAAGATATGTATATGCAGTAATCTGAATGTTGTTCGGAGTCCCGGATGAGATCCCGGACGTCACGAGGAGTTCCGGAATGGTCTGAAGGTAAAGAATTATATATATAGGAAGTGCTGTTTCGGCCATCGGGACAAGTTTCGGGGTTATCGGTATTGTACCGGGACCACCGGAGGGTTCCCGGGGGCCCACCGGGTGGGGCCACCTGTCCCGGGGGGCCACATGGGCTGTAGGGGGTGCGCCTTGGCCTATATGGGCCAAGGGCACCAGCCCTACTAGGCCCATGCGCCTAGGGTTTCCACCACGGAGGAGTCCAAGTGGTGGAAGGCACCCCGAGGTGCCTTGGGGGGGAGGGAAACCCTCCCCTGGCCGCCACACCTAGGAGATCAGATCTCCTAGGCTGCGCACCACCCCCCCTTGGCCCTCCTATATATAGTGGGGGAGAGGAGGGATTTCATACCTCAGCCTTTGGTGCTTCCTCTCTCCCCGTTACGTCTCTCTCTCGCAGTATAGGCGAAGCCCTGCTACTGTGACGCCCTGCATCCACCACCACGCCGTCGTGTTGCTGGATCTTCATCAACCTCTCTTCCCCCCTTGCTGGATCAAGAAAGGAGGAGACGTCATCCGTTCCGTACGTGTGTTGAACACGGAGGCACCGTCCGTTCGGTGCTAAGATCATCGGTGATTTGAATCACGTCGTGTTCGACTACATCATCCCCGTTCTTTGAACGCTTCCGCTCGCGATCTACAAGGTACGTAGATGCATCTAATCACTCGTTGCTAGATGAACTCCTAGATGGATCTTGGTGAAACCGTAGGAAAATTTTTGTTTTCTGCAACGTTCCCCAACAGTACTCTTACGTGAGACTGGTTCCACCGACTGACATGCACTAGTTGCATAAGGTGGCTAGAGGGTGTCTGTCTCTCCCACTTTAGTCGGATCGGATTCGATGAAAAGGGTCCTTATGAAGGGTAAATAGCAATTGGCATATCACGTTGTGGTTTTTGCGTAGGTAAGAAATGTTCTTGCTAGAAACCCATAGCAGCCACGTAAAACATGCAAACAACAATTAGAGGACGTCTAACTTGTTTTTGCAGGGTATGCTATGTGATGTGATATGGCCAAAAGGATGTGATGAATGATATATGTGATGTATGAGATTGATCATGTTCTTGTAATAGGAATCACGACTTGCATGTCGATGAGTATGACAACCGGCAGGAGCCATAGGAGTTGTCTTAATTTATTTATGACCTGCGTGTTAACATAAACGTCATGTAATTACTTTACTTTATTGCTAACCGTTAGCTGTAGTAGTAGAAGTAATAGTTGACGATACAACTTCATGAAGACACGGTGATAGAGATCATGATGATGGAGATCATGGTGTCATGCCGGTGACGATGATGATCATGGAGCCCCGAAGATGGAGATCAAGAGGAGCAAAGTGATGATGGCCATATCATGTCACTATTTGATTGCATGTGATGTTTATCATGTTTATGCATCTTGTTTACTTAGAACGACGGTAGTAAATAAGATGATCCCTCATAATAATTTCAAGAAAGTGTTCCCCCTAACTGTGCACCGTTGCGACAGTTCGTTGTTTCGAAGCACCACGTGATGATCGGGTGTTAGATTCTAACGTTCACATACAACGGGTGTAAGACAAATTTACACACGCGAAACACTTAGGTTGACTTGACAAGCCTAGCATGTACAGACATGGCCTCGGAACACAAGAGACCGAAAGGTCGAGCATGAGTCATATGATAGATACGATCAACATGAAGATGTTCACCGATGTTGACTAGTCCGTCTCACGTGATGATCGGACACGGCCTAGTTGACTCGGATCATGTAATCACTTAGATGACTGGAGGGATGTCTATCTGAGTGGGATTTCATAAAATGAACTTAATTATCCTGAACATAGTCAAAAGGATTTTGCAAATTATGTCGTAGCTCGCGCTTTAGTTCTACTGTTTAGATATGTTCCTAGAGAAAATTTAGTTGAAAGTTGATAGTAGCAATTATGCAGACTAGGTCCGTATACTGAGGATTGTCCTCATTGCTTCATAGAAGGCTTATGTCCTTAATGCACCGCTCAGTATGCTGAACCTCGAACGTTGTCTGTAGATGTTGGGAACATCTGACATACAAATTTTGATAACTACGTGATAGTTCAGTTAAACGGTTTAGAGTTGAGGCACCGAAGACGTTTTGAAACGTCGCGAAACATATGAGATGTTTCGAGGGCCGAAATTGGGATTTCAGGCTCGTGCCCATGTCAAGAGGTATAAGACCTTCGACGATTCTCTTAGCCTACAAACTAAGGGAGAAAAGCTCAATTGTTGAACTTGTGCTCAGATTGTCTGAGTACAACAATCGCTTGAATCGAGTGGGAGTTGATCTTCCAGATGAAATAAGTGATGGTTCTCCGAAGTCATTACCACCAAGCTGCTTGAGCTTCGTGATGAACTATAATATATCAGGGACATATATGATGATCCTTGAGATATTCGCGATGTTTGACACCACAAAAGTAGAGATCAAGAAGGAGCATCAATTGTTGATGGTTGGTGAAACCACTAGTTTCAAGAAGGGCAAGGGCAAAAAGGGATGCTTCATGAAACGGAAAATCAGCTGCTGCTCTAGTGAAGAAACCCAAGGTTGAACCCAAACCCGAGACTAAGTGCTTCTGTAATAAGGGGAACAGCCACTAGAGCAGAATTACCCTAGATACTTGGTAGATGAGAAGGCTGGCAAGGTTGATAGAAGTATATTGGATATACATTGTGTTGATGTGTACTTTACTAGTACTCCTAGTAGCACCAGGGTATTAGATACCGGTTCGGTTGCTAAGTGTTAGTAACTCGAAATAAAAGCTACGGAATAAACGGAGACTAGCTAAAGGTGAGCTGACGATATGTGTTGGAAGTGTTTCCAATGTTGATATGATCAAGCATCGCACGCTCCCTCTACCATCGAGATTGGTGTTTGCGTTGAGCATAGACATGATTGGATTATGTCTATCGCAATACGGTTATTCATTTAAAGAGAATAATGGTTATTCTGTTTATTTGAATAATACCTTCAATGGTCTTACACCTGAAATGAATGGTTTATTGAATCTCGATCGTAGTGATACACATGTTCATGCCAAAAGATAGTAATGATAGTACCACCTACTTGTGGCACTGCCACGTAAGTCATATCGGTATAAAACGCATGAAGAAGCTCCATGTTGATGGATCTTTGGGCTCACTTGTTTTGAAAGGTTTGAGACATGCGAACCATGTCTATTGGTGTATATGCATGAAGAAACTCCATGCAAATGGACCGTTTGGACTCACTTGATTTTGAATCACTTGAGACATGCAAATCATACCACATGGGCAAGATGACTGAAAGCCTCGTTTTTCAGTAAAATGGAACTAGAAAGCAACTTGTTGGAAGTAATACATTTTGATGTGTGCAGTCCAATGAGTGCTGAGGCATGTAGTGGATATCGTTATGTTCTTGCTTCACAGATGATTTGAGTAGATGTTGAGTATATTTACTTGATGAATCATGAGTCTGAATTATTGAAAGGTTCAAGTAATTTCAGGGTGAAGTTGAAAGATCGTTGTGACAAGAGGATAATATATCTATGATATGATCATAGAGATGAATATCTGAATTACGAGTTTGGCACAGAATTAAGACATTGTGGAAATTGTTTCACAACTAATACAGCCTGGAACACCATAGTGTGATGGTGTGTCCGAACATCATAACTGCACCCTATTGGATATGATGCATACCATGATGTCTCTTATCGAATTACCACGATAGTTTATGGGTTAGGCATTAGAGACAACCACATTCACTTTAAATAGGGCACCACGTAATTCCGATGAGATGACACCGTGGTTTAAAGAAACCTAAGCTGTCATTTCTTAAAAGTTTGGGGCTGCGACGCTTATGTGAAAAAGTTTCAGGCTGATAAGCTCGAACCCAAAGCAGATAAATGCATCTTCATAGGACACCCAAAACAGTTGGGTATACCTCCTGTCTCAGATCCGAAAGCAATAAGGGATTGTTTCTAAAATCGGGTCCTTTCTCGAGGAAAAGTTTCTCTCGAAAGAATTGAGTGGGAGGATGGTGGAGACTTGATGAGGTTATTGAACCGTCTCTTCAACTAGTGTGTGGCAGGGCACAGGAGTTGTTCCTGTGGCACCTACACCAATTGAAGTGGTAGCTTATGATAGTGATCATGAAACTTCAGATCAAGTCACTACCAAACCTCGTGGGATGACAAGGATGCGTACTACTTCAGAGTGGTACGTAATCCTGTCTTGGAAGTCATGTTGCTAGACAACAATGAACCTAGGAGCTATGGAGAAGCGATGGTGGGCCCGGATTCCGATAAATGGCTCGAGGCCATAAAATCTGAGAGAGGATCCATGTATGAAAACAAAGTGTAGACTTTGGCGGAACGGCTCGATGGTCGTAAGGCTGTTGAGTACGGATGGATTTTTTAAAAAAGGAAGACGGACAATGATGGTAGGTATCACCATTAAGAAAGCTCGACTTGTCGTTAAGAAGTTTCTGACATGTTCAAGGAGTTGACTACGGTGAGACTTTCTCACTCGTAGCGATGCTAAGAGTCTGTTGGAATTATATTAGCGATTACTGCATTATTTATGAAATCTTGCAGATAGGATGTCAAAACATTGTTTCCTCGACGACTTTTGAGGAAAGGTTGTATGTGATACAACCGGAAGGTTTTGTTAATCCTGAAAGATGTTGATAAGTATGCAAAGCTCCAGCAATCCTTCTAAGGACTGGAGTAAGCATCTCGGAGTTGGAATGTATGCTTTGATAAGATGATCAAAGATTTTGGGTTTATACAAAGTTTATGAGAAACTTGTATTTCCAAAGAAGTGAGTGGGAGCACTATAGAATTTCTGATGAATATATGATTGTTTATCGGAAATGATGTAGAATTTCTGGAAAGCATGCAGAGTTATTTGAAAAGTGTTTTTCAATGGAAAACCTGGATTAGGCTACTTGAGTATTGAGCATTAAGATCTATAAGGATAGATCAAAACGCTTAATAGTACTTTCAAATGAATACAAACCGTGACAAAATTTTGAAGGAGTTCAAAATGGATCGGCAAAGAAGGAGTTCTTGGCTGTGTTATAAGGTGTGAACATTGAGTAAGACTCGAAACCTGACCGCGGCAGAATAGAGAGAAAGGACGAAGGTCGTCCCCTATGCTTAAGACGTAGGCTCTACAGTATGCCATGCTGAGTACCGCACCTGATGTGTGCCTTGCCACATATTTGGCAAGAGGGTACAAAGGTAATCTAGGAGTAGATCACCAGATAGCTGTCTAAATTATCCTTAGAGGAATAAGGATATGTTTCTCGGTTATGGAGGTGATAAAGAGTTCGACGTAAAGAGTTACGTCAATGCAAGCTTAACACCTATCCGGATAGCTCTGAGTAGAGATACCGGATACGTATAATGGAGCAACAATTTAGAATAGCTCCAAGTAGAACAGTTATTTGAAATGGCTCCAAATATAGCGTAGTAGCTGCATCTACAAGATGACATAGAGATTTGCGAAGTACATACGGATCTGAAAGATTCAGACCCGTTGACTATAACATCTCTCACAAGCATAACATGTTCAAACCCAGAACTCATCGAGTGTTAATCACATGGTAATGTGAACTAGATTATTGACTCTAGTAAACTCTTTGGGTGTTAGTCACATGGGGATGTGACCTTGAGTGTTAATCACATATCGATGTGAACTGGATTATTGACTCTAGTGCAAGTGGGAGACTGTTGGAAATATGCCCTAGAGGCAATAATAAATTAGTTATTATTATATTTCCTTGTTCATGATAATCGTTTATTATCCATGCTAGAATTGTATTGATAGGAAACTCAGATACATGTGTGGATACATAGACAACACCATGTCCCTAGTAAGCCTCTAGTTGACTAGCTCGTTGATCAATAGATGGTTACGGTTTCCTGACCATGGACATTGGATGTCATTGATAACGGGATCCACATCATTAGGAGAATGATGTGATGGACAAGACCCAATCCTAAGCCTAGCACAAAGATCGTGTAGTTCGTATGCTAAAGCTTTTCTAATGTCAAGTATCATTTCCTTAGACCATGAGATTGTGCAACTCCCGGATACCGTAGGAGTGCTTTGGGTGTGCCAAACGTCACAACGTAACTGGGTGGCTATAAAGGTACACTACAGGTATCTCCGAAAGTGTCTGTTGGGTTGGCACGAATCGAGACTGGGATTTGTCACTCCGTGTAAACGGAGAGGTATCTCTGGGCCCACTCGGTAGGACATCATCATAATGTGCACAATGTGATCAAGGAGTTGATCACGGGATGATGTGTTACGGAACGAGTAAAGAGACTTGCCGGTAACGAGATTGAACAAGGTATCGGGATACCGACGATCGAATCTCGGGCAAGTATCGTACCGACTAGACAAAGGGAATTGTATACGGGATTGATTAAGTCCTTGACATCGTGGTTCATCCGATGAGATCATCGTGGAACATGTGGGAGCCAACATGGGTATCCAGATCCCGCTGTTGGTTATTGACCGGAGAACGTCGGTCATGTCTGCATGTCTCCCGAACCCGTAGGGTCTACACACTTAAGGTTCGGTGACGCTAGGGTTATAGAGATATTAGTATGCGGTAACCCGAAAGTTGTTCGGAGTCCCGGATGAGATCCCGGACGTCACGAGGAGTTCCGGAATGGTCCGGAGGTAAAGAATTATATATAGGAAGTGCTATTTCGGCCATCGGGACAAGTTTCGGGGTCACCGGTATTGTACCGGGACCACCAGAAGGGTCCCGGGGGTCCACCGGGTGGGGCCACCTACCCCGGGGGGCCACATGGGCTGTAGGGGTGTGCGCCTTGGCCTGTATGGGCCAAGGGCACCAGCCCCAAGAGGCCCATGCGCCAAGAGTCAAGGGAAAGGAAGAGTCCTAAAGGGGGAAGGCACCTCCGAGGTGCCTTGGGGAGGATGGACTCCTCCCTGGCCGCACCCTTCCTTGGAGGAAGGGCCAAGGCTGCGCCCCCCCTCTCCCTTGGCCCTATATATAGTGGGGGGAAGGGAGGACAACCATACCTAAGCCCTGGCGCCTCCCTCTCCCTCCCATGACACATCTCCCTCCTCCCGCAGCGCTTGGCGAAGCCCTGTTGGAATCCCGCTACTTCCACCACCACGCCGTCGTGCTGCTGGATCTCCATCAACCTCTCCTCCCCCCTTGCTGGATCAAGAAGGAGGAGACGTCGCTGCTCCGTACGTGTGTTGAACGCGGAGGTGCCGTCCGTTCGGCGCTAGGATCATCGGTGATTTGGATCACGACGAGTACGACTCCATCAACCCCGTTCTCTTGAACGCTTCCGCGCGCGATCTACAAGGGTATGTAGATCCACTCCTCCCTCGTTGCTAGATGACTCCATAGATAGATCTTGGTGACACGTAGGAAAATTTTGAATTTATGCTACGTTCCCCAACCACCTACCTCATCAACTACTTCCCAATACCCACATGTCATCAACCCCGTTCTCTTGAACGCTTCCGCGCGCGATCTACAAGGGTATGTAGATCCACTCCTCCCTCGTTGCTAGATGACTCCATAGATAGATCTTGGTGACACGTAGGAAAATTTTGAATTTATGCTACGTTCCCCAACACCTACCTCATCAACTACTTCCCAATACCCACATGTTATTAATCCTACTCATGCAATGTTTAAGGGTGAAACTAATGCATAAAAACTGGGTATGAAAGGGATATGATCAAAATGTGAACTTGCCTGCAATGTTGATGAAGATGATTCGCACTCAAAACTCCTGATAGTTCTACTCGTCACACTCCGGCCAATCTATCGTAAGCAAGCAATAGTAACCACAAATAAGCAATCACTCAAAGATCGGAGAGAACAAAGAAAACAATTCGGAAAACATTAAAACCAAGCAAATAACTCTTGCATCATAAAACAATTTCTGACAGTACAAAATTAAGTGAATTTGGCCTTATCGGAAAGTTTAGGTCAAGGGCTTCAATTTGCAAAAAGAATCAACTAAATCGGAGTTACGAAACTCAAGTTATGTTCAAAAAAAGTTTGAATATGAATCTGAACAAAATTCGAAATTTGAAAATTTCAAAAAGTTGATGTGACAGGTTCACTGGATAGGTGAAAACAAGACGAAGCTATAGGCACTGGTTTTATCTAATTTGGATAAACGAGTGAAAAGTTATGGCTATTTGAAAAATCAGGGCCAAACTGTTCTACGAAAGAAAAATAGCTACGGTTAAGGTCTAACGTATAAATACGTAGAGTAATTTATAATCTAATTATTCTATTTCCAGAAGTCGCGCCGAAAAGGAGAAATATATTTTTCTTAAATGAATCTAGTCAAACCAAAATATTGATTTAACCCGAATCGGATGATTTTTTGGAGGGGTCTATATTTATTGGTGGAAAAGAGTCTTAGAGGTCAAAGGCTAGGCAATGTGGGACTAAACGTAGACGAAAATATACGAAATAGAGATGAAAAGAGGTGAGGGGCTCGCATGGGCTAGGCCTTCGGCCGGCCGAGTGCATGCTGCGGCCGCAGTTTTTTTTTTTTTACAAAATTCGGCCTAAGAAAAAAATAAAAAAAATGAAAACGCTGGCTGGGCCTGGCCTATTTAAGAGAGAAAAAAACAATGGGCCGCCAGAAGCTACTATACTGCGCATGTAGGCGGTAAATAAATATAGGTCGCACATACAGTTTTTTAGTAGAAACAGAAGGAAAACCGTATAACAAAAATAAAATAAAATTTTATATAGGAATATCATATATCAACATTTTCAGAAAAAGATTTTCTACGACATGAACATTTTTCTAGCATTAAATAAAATACACACAAATTCTAATAATTCCAACAGTGCTCCTGCTCTAATAAGATCCAACAAAATCATTTTAAAAATACCAAAATGAAGTCAAATTTATTTCTCTCCAATTTTCTGTTGTAGGGAATCATGTTACCCTATTTTCCATGTATTTTATTTTTGGAGAAAAATAATTTGAATAAAATCCAAATAACTCCAAATTGAAAAAATAGTTTCAAAAAGACTTTGAATTTGATCCTTTGAAACTCCCAACTCATATTTCATATAATTTGAAGAAGTCATTTTATCTCCTCTCGTGAAAATCATTGAGTTGCATAAAGTTTCAGAATTGGAAATATTTTCCAAATGAAATTCAAATATTTTCAACACCCCTTGTCATTTAAATAAATGGAAGAAGTTATATCATCTTCTCTCCAGGGTTTCGTGGTGAAAAGAATTTGAATTCAGGGAGATCATGAATGCAAAATGAAAGTTTGGGAAAGTCCTTTTATTCCCTCTCATTTAACTTTCAAAAAGGTTTCAAATTCCACTCAATTTCACACAATCAATCAATCAAATCTATCTATTTATTATAACATTTCAAAATTTAGAATTTTGGGATGTTACAGTACGCCAAGTAAAATGCCCCCAGATCGACCTCTAGGTGGTCGTGAAACCCAAGTAAAGTCCATCCCGCCTGAAAGACGGTTAAGTAGACTCACTGAGAAATCACGTCTTCCCGTTTTAGAGATAGCCAAAAAGTCTAAATTGTGTTCCCTATTACATTCCGCAATGAATAGATGTTTAGCCAAGTCACGAAGACATCTGCTATTAAAAAACATTCCATTCATGAGGAAATAATGGGAGATTTAGAACACTTTGCCCTCTTATGGGTCTTACTATCTTTTTTCGAATGTGCGATCTTTGATTTACGTCCAGATGCTGTAAGTTCAATCAATGAACTAAGCTCGGGTTCATCTAGACTCACGTCTGAAACCGCTCCTACTAAATGAGAGAGTAGCTGACCATCTGATGTGGCATGCAGCTCCTCCTCATCGGTATGAGAGGTATATGACTTGCTAGAAAGACGTGGAGTAACTTTTAATCGGTCATATTCCAAATGTTTCAAAGCGTCGTCAAAATTGAAATATCCTTCTCGTTCTTTCCAAGACTAACACCCACATTATTTTAACTTAGAAAATATGGCAGTATTGGGAAAGGCTAAAAAGGATTTGGGAGACGACGTAATACCTTGATTGTCGAGGTTCTGCACTGCCTTACGCCACATAGCCTTGGCCATGGAGTCCTCATCTGTGTCCATAGAACTGTCGTCGGCAATCGTATGCCGACTACTCCGTCGTGTAGGTGTCATCCCCAGCAAAGGTCGTGGCGCCCGCTCTACTGCCGATGGAGGGGGTGATGATGGAGTAGCAACCCCCTCCCCTACAGTCTCAACCGCAGGCTCGAGCGATGAGGTCGCTGTCTGAAGGGTGTCAGGGACCGCACCAGTCATACCAGCGAAAGCGGTAGTGATGGACGTGGACGGCTCCACGAGGGACTGAAGGGTGTCCAACATCATAGACCCATCCGCCGTTGCAGACGTGACAGCAGGTGTTTGCATGGCTGGGACGGACAAGTCCGTCATCACCTGGGGCCTAAAATCAGCCACTGGTGTATGCATGCATGGCCGCACACCCGAGGATGGCCGTTTAGCACCATGCCCATCCTGTGCATGCATGCATGCTTGTACTCCCGAGGCCGGCCTTTGAGTTTCACGCCCAGCCAATGTATGCTTGCAAGGCTGTGAAGCCGGTCCTTCAGTGCCACGCCCAGCCGGGGCCAGCTTACTCGTCCCGAGCAGCTGGAGGTTGTAGCTTCGAAGCCCCGTTCCGTCGCCCATCCGTGACCTCGCTGTCCTGCACCACGATGGAAGCAACCGGCTGCGTCGCTACTGTCAGTGTTGGTGACGATGGTTGCAACGCCACCTTACCCGCCGGCTGTCGGTGCACCAATGAAGAGTCCGGGTGCGCCCCTGTCAGTGGCATGCACGGACTTGAGAACCATGGGATGCGACACTGCCGAATGAGTTGGCGACGCCGGCTGCGGTCCAGGCACGCCCTGCAGCGGGGAACGTGATGATGACACCTGCCGGTGTAACCGCGGGGATCCACCTCCCGGTGCATCACCAAGACCAAGGCTCACGAGTTCCCATCGTTGCACCTGAGGCACCTGATTGACATTCGCTGAAGCAGAACTAGAGGATGAATTAATGGATGGGTTGCCAGTGTGCTCTGAGGGGTCGTGCTTCTCCTTCGCACCACTATTATCACCCGCATCATCATGCTTGCGTCTCCAAATGAACGAAACAAAGTCAGGATCCGGACTGTATCCCTCTGGCTCCCTCCTGAACGTAAATGCATAGCCCTTGAGCTTGACCACCACATCCGTCGCGACAAAAGTTCCAGCATCATCCTTGTCCTTTGCCAAAATCCGAGTGTTGGTCATAGCGACGAGAATACGGACAACTCCACAGCGTCGGAGAGTAAAAAGATCCACATCCAACGTCTTACCCATAAGAGTACCAACGGCCCATAATCCCAAAAAATGGCGAACCGTATGAGGAACGCCCTCGACATGAAGCCAAATCTGCTGAAGTTCGATCTTATGTGGAACCTCCTGTGATCTCCATGCGATAATAGTCATCTGGGCATTAGCTGATGGCACGTTCATCTGGATTCCATCCACCCTGTCCAAATCCTCAAAAGACGGAAAGCTAACAAGGTAAGTATCGGACCCATGTTGAATAGCCTCCCACTTCCATTTATCATGGACCCATGCTAACAGGGTAAGCATCTGGATTCCATCCAGCCTCTCGAAATCCTCAAAAGACGGAAAGCTAACAAGGTAAGTCTCCTCGGCACCAATTCCAGAGACAGAAGCGTTGGGCTTAGCGAGTTTAAGAACCAGGCACTGCAACGTCGGATGAGCTATATTGTCACAAATATAACAGTAATGTTGCACGGTGCAATCTTTCGCTGCATGCGTATCAACCGCGCACTTCCAGCATCGAACCCCCTTCTTAGCCTTGGTCTTGGGCACTGAAACAACCTACACATCAGACCCTGGAGCCGTCAAAGGCGAGGCATCGACATGCGTAGGCATCATTGGTTGAGGTTGCACAACCTGCTGATAATGTCCTTGCTGATACATCTGAACGAGCTATTGTGTGGGTTGTTGCGGAAAGTGTTGCTGAACCGGCACTTGCTGTGGAGTAGTGTGAACACCATGCTGCAAAGCTCCACCAGCGAACTGTTGATGTTGCGGCTTCTTCTTCTTTTTACGTTTCTGAACCGGTTGTGCCACAACCCCCCCCCCTGGATGGATCTGCGGAGGGGTGGACACCCCGGTTAGTGGAACCCCATACATGGGAGGTTGTCCTCCGGCGGTGGCCATACCGTACGGCGAGATGAATTGCCCACCATGGCCATAACCAAAGGGTTGCTGCTGTGGAAGACCGTAGTTGTATACCGGCGCCGGTACCCATTGCCGATGCATTGGACCGGAGTATCCCGACGCTGAAGCCAGAGGACGCAAAGGAGCAGGGGTCGCCCCTGCGACCGGAGGGGCGCGAGGGCTTGGCCCTCCCATGGCTGCAGCGCCATGAGCTGTCGGAGGAACGCCGGCCATGGGGTGTGGAAACGTCGTCGCGACTGCCGCGTAGGAGCGGGCAACCCCGGCGAATGGAGGTACCGCCGGAGTTGTAGACGGCGTCCGCGAGGTGTGCAGAGGTTGGGCGGCGATCAGGTGTTGTGTTGTAGCATATGAGGACGGCGGCGAATTGATCGATGGAATCGTTGCGATCACGGTCTGCTGTTTAGGAAAACCTGCCCAGATCGATCGCATCCGCGTCTTGAGAAAGGCCCACAAAAACACAGATTGGTCCGTCTCCATATTTGCATGCATGGGCCCAAAGCCCGAGGTCGCGGGATTTTGAACTCCCCGTGATCTCGACACTAAAACCTCCCGACCGAGGTCAGATCCCGGCAAGGCAGCCGTCGCCGGCGGCCATTGACGACCAGCTAAGGAAGGGCTCTGCTTAGCCGTGTCAAAGAACTGCCCCAGCACCGGTGGGGGCATCACCCAGCGTGGCGGCAGGGGTCCGCGCCAAGCCCCCATGCGCGGCGGCCTGGCCACCCTCAATCCGGCCGGCGACGACAGCGGCTTGCGCCAGGAAGGTTCCGCGGTCACCGACACCGGTGGCGACTCCAAACCAATGGGCTCCGAGCTCTCCGAAACGGCGGTCCCCGCCAACTCCCTGCAAGACAGCATACCCGATCCATCGAGATTCAGAGACTCCGCAGGTGATGCCGGCGATCGGTGCTCCCAGAAACGAGATGCTGGCGTCGGGAAGCCCGCATCATTCCAGAACTCCTGGACTATTTCGGCCTTCGTCTTCTTCCTCCGGCGATCCATCGTGCTCCACTCTCCGCCTCCAACATCATCCACAAGCACCTCTAGTGCTAGCCGCACGCCAACAGCCGGCGCATCCTCCTCGTCGGAGGACCCAGATTCCGATCCTAGGCATGAGAACCTCGAACCAGACGATCCAGCCGCCGTCGGCGACTTGGCCGGCCCGGCAGAGGCCGGCAAGGGCGCCAGGGTCAGCCGCCTGCCCCGGTACATGCCTAAGCGTTTCTTAAAATGGGGGAGAATTTCACTTGCCCGGCCTCTGCACCAACTAAGGATGCATACGGCCATTTTTAGTACGAGTACCAAGATAAACATGGTCCTCATATTTTTTTTAAATGAGTATCAAGATATTTTTTGATGAGTGGTTCCACCATCCACCAATCTTGATCCTCAATAAATGGGAGAAAACCCATGTGCATCACCTGTCAATTCTAGGAATTGAACTCGTGTCGTTAGGCTGCACAACCGCATGCCCAACCACTGAGCCAAGCCTCTCTTTGCTTAAAAATGGGGGAGAATTTCACTTCTCCGGCCTCTGCACCAACTAGGGATACATACAACCATTTTAGTATGAGTGCCAAGATAAACATGGTCCTCATAATTTTCATCTACTGCTAACCAAAGTAGAATAGCAACGAGGAGATTTAGGTATTTTACTGACCTATGACCAGGTCGGGGCAATGGAGGCCGCCCTAAGACAAATGACGGATTGACGGTAATCGGTGCCCGCCTGAAGAGATTTAGGTCTTTTACTAACTTGCGACCAGGCCAGGGCAATGGAGGCCGGCGGCCGATCAAGAGCGCTCCAAGACTGGAGGCGGCGTTGGTGCCTAGCTGTGAGCGTGTTAGCTTCTCGGTGCCGTCGCCGGCGAAGGGGGGGGAGCATGGCGAAGTGACATGGAGGCGAGACAGGGCTACTGGCCTGTCGGGGTGGGACAAGGAGAAGGTCCCGACTCCCGGCCTGTGTAGACGGCAACTCTCAATGCGAACGCTATACCTCGCCTTCAGCGAGTGTAACACCCAACTCACCGAAGGGAGCGAGCAAGATAGGCTGGCCCATGCGCGCGAGAGGCCCCAACATGGGTTTCTGTTTCTTTTTTACGTTTTTTGTTTTCGTTTTTTGGTTTGTTTTCATGATTTTTTAGTCTTTTAGTTTTTTAACTTTTGTTTATACTTTCAAATATGCTAAAGATATGCCAATGCAAACACCGAAAGAAATGCTAACTTTTGTTTATATTTTAAACCGAAAGAAATGAAAAACCAAATAAATCAATGCAAAAATAACATATCATTTTCTTTTTTACTTTTGTTTATACTATGCTCGCGTTGCCCCTTCGGGTCATGCATTATTGCAAGTAAAGCCTCAACATATCTGCAAAGCCAACCTATTCCCCGCACCCTAAAAAAACAAAGGCAATGCGCACATTGGCCTGTGAGTGCTGTCAGCTCAGCCACGATGAGGTTGGGTGCTACCTTGGAGATTTGGTCCATGTCCTCCACAAGGTATTTCTGGCTCAAATAAGCCTTGGCGCTAGCGGCTGATTAACTCGCATGAAGATCACCTCCGACTGTCTGGAGGTTGCGAACTATACACACCTACAGCTATAGCACAATTTGTTTCTACCATACCTAGTACAGTAGAAAGACTAGGGAATTTAGTGAACCTCTTCACTTTACAAATTTGCCTTATCTTGTGTATCTGAACCTTGATTACAACGACCTAAACGGATTTGTCCCAACATCCCTAGGTAACTCTACTAAACTAACCTACAGTGATGTCTTACTATAATTTGTTTTCCCCTAAAAAAACAATTTGTTTCTACCATGCCTAGTACAGTAGGAAGACTGAGGAATTTGATGAGCCTCTCCACTCTGCAGACTTGCCTCGTCTTGTCTATCTGAACCTCGGTCACAACTCTCTCTCGGACCTAACCCCATCAAGCATTGGAGCTCTTGCCAAGCTCGCATCATTAAATCTATCTACAGTTCAATTTTGTTGATGGACCTATTCCACCGTCCATAAGTAATTGTACTAAACTAACCTCTCTCGGTCTATCACACATTTTTTTCCAAATCCTCTGAGTTTATGATACTTAGATCTTTTCAACAATTAAATAAATGGTTCCTTCCCTTCGACCATTTTGAAATTAGCCTCTCTAACAATGCCAGAACTTGGATCCAATCAGCTTAACGGCATGTTACCACCACAATTTTGATCTCTTATAAATCTATCACGTCTGGATCTTTCCAACAATCAGATCACAAGTTCCATTGTTACCACCAGCTTCTTCTTGGGAGCCATGCTCGGACTTGGCGATGACGGAGTCGATGAAGACGAAGGCAGAGATGAGCTTGAAGCAGATCGAACCGCTGGTGCCCCCATACCAGGCGTGCCAGATGTCGTGTTCTAGATTCACGAACAGCGGGAGTTGGGAACCCCCCTTTGTAGATTCGGTGATTAACATAAAATTAACAGATATAAAGCGGTGACGTATGGAGAACTATGAAAACTTTTTCCCTTTATTTTTAGATAAAGATAAAGATAAAGATGTGGGGTATAGCCAACTTACGGATAGATAATGATCAAATAGACTACGAGTACTTTTTATTCTTGCTAATGACATTTAGGTCATCTCTGCTTGTACGTAGTTTGTTGTTAAGATTCTATGCATTGTCGGCCATCTTCACGCCGAACATGAGGTCGGCGTAGGGAAGAAAGTGGCACACGGGCGAGCCGCCGGGGTGGGTGCCCAGGATCTTGAAGGCTGGGTGAGCTGGGATCCAATTAGAGGTGTCGAAGTGGCACACCGCCGCCATGTCCACGGTAGGGAGGCCGCTGCCGCCGCGGATGGAGACGACGTACGCCTCCTCGGACGAGCCCTCCATCATGTGGCACTCGTACACAGCGTACGGGTAAGCCCTGCTGTGGCATGCCACGTAGCCGCCGCCTCCTCCGCCTAGTGGCTTGATAGCCTGCACAGTGTACGTGCGGCGCGGCAGGCCGGAGTTGGGAAGTGCGGACGCCGCCGCGACCAAGGGCCGGCTCGTCGCCAGCATACGCGTGGCGCTCAGCACGACCCCCTCCAGCGACGTGGCGCACGCCTTCCGTTAGCCGGCGAGAGGCGCCTCGCGGCAGGCGCTCAGTGTCTCCCCTACCCGGGCCGCCTCTTGGGAGCCCGGCGTGATGCCGAACCTATCGAGGGCATCCGCGAGGTTGCCGAAGAGAATCCTCTCGGCAGCTTTGCGCGGGAGGAACGGCGCCGGGTCGAACGCCGGCAGGGCAACCGTCATGGTGCGCCCCACACGCATGTCGGACTCGCGGAAGAAGAGGCCTTCCACAGACGACGCCTGTTGGGCAGGACTATTGCATATGATCCTGTAGGAGTAGCCGAGGCACGCGTTGGGCAGGATCATGGCGGCAGAATGGTGCTGCTGGAGCGGCGAGTGATCGGTGCCCTTCTGCACGAGGTGGGCGATGGACTCGGGCATCGGCGAGTCCGGGAGGGCCGCCTCCCAGAACAGTGCCGCCGGAGTGCCTCCAGGGGTATGGGTGTGGCCATGCACCGTCGCGGCCACAACCATCAGAATAAGTAGCAGGACGGCTGAAGAAGCCATGGCTTGCTTTTCTTTCTTACTTCAAACTGAGCTTAGCTTGGAGTGGTAGATGGGTGAGCTACCCAATAGGTGCACTATAAATAGCGTTCGACCTGCATGTTCGACCCTACCCAACGACTACGTGGCTCCACACACGCGGCGCATGCAAAGGGCAACTCGATGCAGACATCGTTGAATTTCCAACGACCATATATCATACTTAGACAGGGGTGCAAGCAACTTGTAATCAAATTCAGTGAACATAGACTAGAGTCATCGTGAAGCCAAACAACTTGATCTCGCTCTCGACAAAAAACAAAAAAGAGAGCTTGATCACGGGTTCACCCTTCACTCCGGCTGTTTTCGGCAAGTTGACGAGCACCACGTGGAGTGAGCCAGAAAGGAGTCATCGTGAGCAAGTTGACGAGCACGGGTTTTTGGTGGCCGCGGTCTGGGGGAGGTCCGGTGCATTCACTAGCTAGCTATTATCGGCACGTGTGTGTTGTCTGTAGCTATAGCCTACTACCTCCGTCGTGGTTTATTGGTTCCTTTTTGACCATGTATTTAACTAATAAAATATTAATGCATGTTACCAAAAATAATATCACTGGATTCATATTTTTTCTGAGGGTCATTGGATTCATATTTAAACATAGTTGCAATGGTATAATTTTTTATGACATGCATTGACAATTTATTAGTTAAAATCCACAGTCAAAATTTGATATTAAATATAAAGGGGGCCAATAAACCAAGACGAAAGTATATAGTACATGCATGCATGCAGGATTAATGAACCACTTACAATAACCAAAACAACGGCGAATTCAAGAATCCTCAGAGAAGGAAAGCACCGCAAAAAAGCAGCTCAAAAAGAAAAGAAAGAAAAAGGACCCATCAGCAGACAAATCCAAACTCTACCATCAAACGTGAACACCATTGGATCCATCGTCAGGATCTTCAAGGTGACGCCCCAAGGAGGAAAACGATGTTGAGGGTACCACCATCACCCGATCTGGCACAGCCATATCTTAGGTTTTCACCCATAGATCTCACGCGATTGGATAGGAAGGGCAAGCGGCTCCACAATGATACCTCCAAGGAGGATGACGATATCCGTGGATGCCGTTACCGCCGGCAACGACAAGGTCAATGCATGATTTTCATCCGGAGCCGAGCCTTCCACCAACAATCCCAAGATCCGAGACCACCAGCGCCACGTAGCATCACAACCCCAAGCAGACACTAGCAACAATGAATTTGTCGAAGTCCGCATGGAGGAACTCGGCGAGCACACGCCAACCTGGCTGGTCCGCACCGCCGCTCGCAAGCCCTGGGCGAGACAAGCCAGATCTGGCCATTCTCTACCTCCGTGCGCAGACCAGGCGATCCTCCGCACCGCAGCGCACAAGAAAGGCCGGGGGAGAGCCGGACATAGCCGGTACGCACCGCCACACGCAGAACTGGGCGGGTTCCAAACCAAATAGCGCCGTCCGCACCGCCGCGCCCAAGAGCAAGAGTGTTCGTGTTGGATCTGGTCTGCGCGAGCCTCGTGAAGCACCAGGCAAACTAGACGGCGCCACCACTCAAGGGAGCCGGGCGTGTACGCGCTTGAACGAGAATGACCACCAGCAACCCCGACTCCACTGCTTCTGCTTCCACACGCCAAAATGCAGCCGACCCAAGCGTGAAACGCAGCCATTTGACGAGCTGGCCCGCGGCGCCAAACCATTCCCGCCATGAGCGGGCTAATGACCAGATCTGCCGGCCGACCCCGCTCCTATGGCGCCAGAGACCTTCTCATGCAAACGGCACGCGCGCCGGCACCACCCACCTCACCCTCAAGCCACAAGCCGGCAGAGGTCAGATCTGCCCCGACCGACCACAGCAACCCCGCACCTATGGGGCCCGCGAACTCCTTGCGCCGGCGCCGCGCGCAGGCTGCCACTCGCCGCCATGGTGCGCCGGGTAGCGCTAGCCCACGCCCATACACACGTTGCAGCGCCCCTTGCCTTCGCTTAGCGCAGCAGCCCCACGCATCTCACCTTACATGTAGGGGAAGAGAAAACCCGCCGCCGAGGCCGCACGGGCTTTGCTTGGGGGCGTTCACCGGCGGCGGCGAGGAGAGGAAGCCTAGAGGTGCGGCGGCGCCCGGCGGCTAGGGTTAGCACCTGGGTTGCTCGCGAGGAGCGACACGGGGCTCTTTGCGTCTTACTTTAAGAGTTGATTTTTCTGATCAATGAATTGGCAGTCCTCCTGTCAACATTAAAAAAATGGTGGCAGATTCTAAGGGAATATCTAACAGTAACCCATAAAAAACCTCCTGCATCCGTCCGCGGATGGGGGGGGGGGGGCAGTCAGCGGACACGAATGCGGGAGGCAGTCATCCAACCATAGCCGCATATATGTTCACAACAACTCAAACTAACTGGACGAAATTCGATCAAACACGGCGGATTACATATAAACATGATCGGGTTTTATATAAACATGAGGGATTTCATTACATTTACATTAACTAAACAAAGCACGTCCGGCTAGGTATAATTAATCTAAATAGTCGTCGGCGCCCGTTCCCCGTGTCCGGCCATGAATCAACAGAACTGAAGCTTTCACCGTCTCCAGCTCCGCCTCGGCGCTATCCAGCTCTATCTCCGTGACCTCCTTCTCCAGAGGCCCAGGAAGTGAAGTTGTCCTGCTCCACATCGCCGCCAAGCAACTAATCGGCCGAAGGTGGTGAGCCCACCAAGCTTGGCGTCGACGAGAGGGGAGGAACAGTGGACATCCTGCGACACAAGCGGCGGCGACCTACCGTGCGCTACTCTTCCTCGCTGTCAGCGGTGCCCGCGAACGTGCCGGCTTCTTCTTGGTCCTGCCACCGGGGCACGGCCTCCTCGTCGGCGGTGTCGCCGAACAGCACCTCACTCGCCTCATCGTCACACTTGTTGCCGGCGGCCGTCACCCACTGCAGGAACCGCCAGCCAGCGAGGCGGACCTCGCGGGCGGAGCGGTAGTACTCGAGGAGTGCCTCCTGCTCCGCCAGGTCCACATCTGGCGTGACCGACCTGCCGAGGGCTACCAGCTCCTCCGCATGCAGATATGCTCCTAGAGGAGGTTGTGGTTGTGGTTGGCATCGGCCTACGCCTCCTGGAACTGCTCATCCCGCTCCTTCGGCACCATGTCCATATAATGGGCATGGGCCACGCCAATGGTCATGGTGCAATACACCAGCAAGGCTGCAACGAAGCAAGAGGAGGGTGGCATTGGCACGTCGGAGGAGGCGTCCTCCATTTGCACGTCCTCCGGCTGCCTGTCGGCCTGCTAGTTGGTAGCAATGGCGGCCATGGCCTTCTTCTGCTCCGACGTAAGCCCGCCCCAGAGAGCTTTGGCCGCGGAGGGATCCATCGCTGGAGTGATGTGGAGAGGGATGACTGTGGCTATATGGCTAGGGCAGTGGTTTATATAGCACCGGTGGGCGCCAGAGGGACGGATGGGTGGCACAAGAGGAGACGCCTCGGCTACCGTGTGCCATCAATGTGGGCGGCAGACGGACGGGCGGCCGTCGTGTCGTTTGAACGAGCGGTGGTCGCCTGCACCAGGAAGCGACGCGGTCGGCGCTCTCTCAGCCGACACACCGCTTCAATGCTGGCGCCAGTGAGCGGACTGAAAACGTGCGGGAGGGGAAGGGGTTTTTGGTTGTCCAGGGCGGTCAGAAACGGGCTTGGGATTGGTCCGGACTCCCATAAACCTCCCCCACTTTTGTCTCTGGTTTGCAGGAAAAATCGCGTCCGGACCGCGTCGTGGACCGATACAGGCCCGCGTCGGATGGCTTCCACGGTCCGGACAACGCTTTCCGGACCGTTGCGGGAGGTTTGTGGGTCAACGTTGGAGATGCCCTAATGGTTATTCTATTCCACTTCTAGATAGAGGAAAAAATTAAAGCAAAATTAATGAAACAAAACATAGTTTGAAAATTAGACCTTTTTATAGGACTCAATTTCAATTTCAAAAAAGAGGAAATTTGAAACTTTTAACAGGCAACAAGTGACTCAAACTGTGTGTAAAAATAAGCATTTTTTTCAAAATACTAGAACTAGATAATGAAGTTTTTATAACCTCGAGAAAAAGGATAAAAATGTATAAGGTTGCTAGCCAACTTGGCTCGAGGAGGCTTTCCCGATTTCGTTTCATTTTAGCCGTTGAATGGTGGCCAAACCAGTCTCAAAACTCTTTTGGGACGTTGGATCTGTTTTTACCTCTCTGTAGTTTCAAAAAGTTTCAAAACCCAATGACTGGTGGGCTCGCGCTTGTTGCCGATTGGCTGGGTGAGCTGTTCTGGGATGCGCATAGGCCCTATCCTGATGCGCCGCGTGCGCGGAGCACGATTCTCAGCGAGGAGGCGTTGATGCTCTTGTTGCTATTCCCTCGTTGTGTAATCGCTGCATGTGCGAAAGTACCTTTCTACACCTGAGCTCATATGCTCCTGGTGTGAACAGTACACTAAATAAAATATAAAAACATTTCAAAAAATTCTGAATTTTTTTTATGGCATACTTTAAGAAGTGTTTGTTGTGCATGCAAATTTCATCATGAAATCACATTCGGAAGTCGTGGAAAAAAACAAAATCAGAGCTCCAAAATGTGTTTGAAAGTAACATTTACAGAGTATTAATTTTGTTTTTTTACCATGCCTTCCACCAATGTCATTTCGTGATGAAATTTTGCATGCACAACAAACATTTCTTAAAGCATGCCACAAATTGTTTTCAGAATTTTTTGAAATGTTTTTCTATTTTATTTATTTTACTGTTCATGGCAGAAGCATATGAGCTCAGGTGTAGAAACTCCACGTCCATGCATGTGGCCCTATTTTCGTTCTAGCCCCATCTGATGATCTTTTGTTCGTCCTTGTACACGGTGTGACGGTTGAATAAAGCTTTGCAAGATTGTCTCAAAAAATTAAATATAGGTATATTTATTATTTTATTACCCCAAGTATGCTTATTTTAAGAGTAAAGTGCACTATAGGTCCTTAAACTATTTAAAGGGTGTCACATAGGTCCTCAAACTATGAAAATCATCATTCGGGTCCTAAAAGTACAGTGAGTGCGTCATGCTAGGCGAAATATAGATCATCAGACTACTTCAGTGTTGGAACTGATTTTGGACCTGGATGACACGCTTATTGCACTTTGAGGACCTGAATGATGGTCATCATAGTTCGAGGACCTTGGTGACACCCCTGAAATAGTTCAGAGACCTACAATGCACTTTCTTCTTATTTTAATTGAAAAATGTAACCGTTCGTGTGTTTTGGGCCGGGCTGAGCCCAGCCTTGGGATTTTTGCTGCGGGCTTTGACAAGCCTAGCCCGGTGAATGATCAGGTTTAGGTGGGATAGGGGGACGGTCCCGACTCCCGGCCGTGTAGACGGGAGCTCTCAATGCGAACGTACGCTCTCGGGTGAGCGAGACATAGGGAACTCTCACGTGAAGAAGGTAAGCGCAAGATGGGCCAGCCCAGGCGCCCGAGAGCTAATACCTCGTTTTTCTTTTAGCTTTTTTTTACTTTTGTTTATACTTCCAAATATGATAATAAATAGACCACAAAAAAACTTTACATAACATATTTAAGAAAATGTTAACCAAGCGTTCAAAAAAATGTTTAAAATGTTAACCAAGCATTTGAAAAAAAATGTTAAATATGTTAACCAAGCGTTTGAAAAAAATGTTAAATATGTTAACCAAGCGTATAAAAAAATGTATCTCATGCATTCAAAATATATACAATGTGTGTGAAAAAAGATGATCAGGTATTTAAAAAATGGTAATCAAGCATTTGAGAAAATATTGATCATGTATTCAAAAATTATTAATCTTCTATTTCAAAAAAATTAATCAAGCATTTGAAAACTGTTAAATCTGTATAGAAAAATATTAACCATGTATTAAAAATTGTTAATCTTGTACCTGGAAAATGTTAGTCAAGCATTCAAAAAAATGTCAAACTTATATTTGAAAGATTTTAAACATGTATTACATATATACCCAAAATGTATAATGTGTAGGAAAAATAGTTGTAAAAATATAATTTTTCAAATAATGTTAATCATGTATTTCAAAATGCTAAACATCTACATACAAATATTTCTGATGTATACAAGAATTTGAACGTGTACCAAAAAAGTTAACACATGTTGAACAAAAAAGAAACCGGTAAAAATCAACAAAAACACAAAGAGAAAAAAGAAACCCAATAAGAACCAAAAATAAACACAGAAAACAAAACGAAAGAAATGAAAAAACAAAGACACCAAAGAAACCAAGAAACCCGAGAAAGAAACGAAAAAAGCTGATGAAAACCAAGAAAGAGACGAAGAAAGAAAATAAAAACAATGAAGATCAAGAAAGAAACAAAAAAATTAAGAAAAAAATCGGTGAAAACCGAGAAAGAAACGAAAAAAAACTGATGAAAACCAAGAAAGAAACGAAGAAAGAAAGGAAAAACAATGAAAACCAAGAGAGAAACAGAAAAAATGAAGAAAACAAATCAATGAAAACCGAGAAAGAAATTAAGAAAACCAATTAAAATGCAAAGGAAACAGAAAATTCACATAAAGCAGGGAATACAACCGGTGAAAAAAACAAAGGAAAACAAAAAAGCAGAGAAAACCGAGAAGAAACAAAAAACTAAAGAGGAGAACAATGGATTTGAACTAGTGAAGCGATCGCTCGCGTGCCAGTGATCGAAAAAAAAGAAAGATAAACAGGCCGGCCCAGTTGCTATGCAAGCTAAGAAGTCCTTCGTGCGAGAGAAGCTACCGTCTCGCTATAAGCGATAAATAGCTCTCGCGGACGTTACATAGGCAGCCGGAGAGCGCACGTGATTTTTTATGTTTTATTTATTTTGGTTGGTTTTATCTTTAGTTTTAAAAATAACAAGATATGAAAACAGTAGGCAGAATTGTGAAAGTGGATGCAGGCATCAATTTTTTTTTAAATGGGAATTGATACATTCTGTTTTATTGGAAGCTGATACAGCAGGCCGGATGTTTAACCGACAAAACTTGAAGCAACCGAAGTTTTTCAGCCTATAACTTTCAACTGTGACGAGCCCGTGTACATATGCGCATTATTTGTTTTTTTTTTACTGATCAAGTATACATTGAGGAGTACAGTACAGTGGAAGTGCGCTTCGTGAACTCAAAATCACTCTGTGTGGCTTCGGTTTGGAGCTGAATTGCGCTATAGCTGCAGGTGTGTATAGTTCACAACCTACATACAGTCAAAGGCGACCTTCATGCGAGTAAATCAGCCGCTAGCACCAAGGCTTCTTTGAGCCAGAAATACATTCTGGAGGACATGGACCAAATCTCCAAGGTAGTAGCACCCAGGTCACTCACAGGCCAATGTGCGCATTGTCTTTGTTGTTTTAGGATGCGGAGAGCAGGTCGGCTTGCTGATATACTGAGGCTTTACTTGCAATAATGTTATCAGTACCAGATAATAGTTCAACCTGTTTTATCCTCCGTCTTTTCTTGTAACTTTTTCTATTTCACATTGGCCAGTTAATGACTCGGACCTGAATCTCTCACACTCCAGACATGACTCCAGGAGCAACATACTGAAACCAAAGTCTGTTTGGTTGAGAAGAAACCTCTTTACGCCAGACCGTGCTGAAGCTGCTGCCTCAACTCTGAACGTAGTTGTCAACATGGAAGGAAGAATATTTGCTTTGCACAAACATGTTCTGCAATCTTTTTTATGGCCTACAATGACAGTTAGGATCTAAAGTCCAAATGGTTTTAAAGTTTTCAGCAACGATGGCTGCATGGTGGGAATGTGGTTGCATGCATTGGGTAAGTGTTTATGCTTGGTTTTTGTTCTACATATTGGATTTGTTCTACATATGTTTATGGCCTACAGAGGATTTGATCGTATGCCCTTGCATCATCATTTCGAATTTCCGAGCCTGATATTGGCATGTGAAATGAAGATCTTACCATTTGGCAAACTTGCAATTTCTCCAAACTCTCCATATAGCTCACAGAACCAGCCAACACAGCCTGTTCGTCCCGTTTGTACAGGAAGGTGAACATGAATTTGGACATCAAGTGTAGTGGGACTCTTACGTTGATAAGAGTGACAGGTAAGAAAGTGATTTTGCATTGATTTAGTACTTCAGTCCAACTTCTCCGGAATGCAACACGCATGCCAATAAGCAACATGCTGCATTACTAACATTTGCATTAGGAGGCAACATCCCATTGTAATCGAATGATCGGCTCACGCTTAATTTGTGCTCTCTAAATGAAAATAGTATGCCCAAAGAGAATGGCTACAAACTATATATATGCTGTGACTGCATGGCAGGAGATGGAGTAGCATAAGGTGCTTGGAATTATTATGATATGCATCTGCTGTTGGGAATCATTTTCTTAGAAGATTTAGATAAACAACTGTTTTACGACCTGAGGTTTTATTTTGAGATATTGGAGTCCACCAAATCCAGTGAAATATCTTGTTGGCAGGCACTTCTTATTCCGTAAAGCAATTCCTGGTTATAGTCTAGGTTCCTTGTCCACCTTCTTCACCAGTTGTGACCACATTCTGTACGACTTTATTACTGATTGGTAGGAGCTTCGAAACAGAGTGCATCAGTCTATGACCACACTCCATACCACTTGATTCTGCAGAAGCTTGGGATACTTGGAGTATAGCAAAGGGCGGCATGTGTATAAAATTTAGTTTTGTGTCCTTCAGACACAGAACAGTCGGTTTCCTGACATTGCTCCGAGCTCGCTACTTCTCTTTCCCCATCCCTTGTTCTTCCCAACAAAACAGACTTTGTATTTCCGTTATGCAAGTAATGGAAAGGGGGTAGCCCGGTTCAAAAAAAAATTGTACAAATATAGGAAAGTTTGTAAGTACCAAATTTGGTACCCCGAAATGAATATAAACCTCGGTTTCTTCTAGTCAAATGATTGATCTCAACTAGTACTCCAACATGAGTAAAAAGGTGTACTGCGGCTACCTCAAAAAACTCTGAAGTACCTCAACTTTACCATGCAGTCACTTCCTTTTGAAGAGTTAACAAGGTCAACAGACTATATATGCACGTATGTCATACTGTCGTGCCTCGTACCCGTGGCAATCTTTGCCGCCAAGCTCTTCCACTCGGTGGAAGAATGCATCAATGAGGGAGCATTTCATGCCGAGATTAAAATCCTGACAAAAATCAAGCACCGATGTGTCGTCAAGCTATATGGCTTCTGTTCCGGCTTCCGATGCATATTCCTGGTGTAGGATCTTATCAAGAGGGGGAGCTTACGCGTCCATTCTGTGTGAGCAAGAGCTAGTGAAGGAGCTGGACTGGTCCAGGAGAGTTGTTGTGGTGAGGAATGTAGCTCAAGCTTTGCCGTACTTGCACTGTGATTGTGATGATCCGATCGTGCATTGCGACATAAAAAGCAGCAACATTCTCCTGGACCATAAAGAGTATATGAAGCTGCATAGCTAATCTCCTGTGTTAGCAGTTATATATTTGGCATGTGTTTGTTTGAGATAACTGATCTATCCTGTCATGTTTCAACTTTGAAGTGTCCTGTAACAAGAGATGATATATGAAGGGATTTATGTGGATTTTGTTGATAGATGAAGCGACATTTCGATTTGACAACAAGAGTGGTTTTTCTACACCCAGCTCGATTTTGTTGATACATGAAGCGACATTGTTAAATAGCTTGCTTATGTTTGCCTAAGTTCCTGGCAGTGCTTGGATGATAATTATGTGGTTGCTGTTGTCTATTTTGCCTCTGAGTTTATGTTTGCCCAAAGCCATATGGGAGAAAGACATAACCGCGACAAGTCAGCCTCCAGGAAAATTTGATCATACTATCCATATCAGCCGTTCATCATATGCCCTAATTTGGTTCATACAGGAAGGTGATCACAATTCATTACACAGAAATTCTATTTCACTAGTAGTATCACTGTCAACACTAGAAGAATGATGAAAAGGAAATACGTTAAAAACCGAAACTTTGCAATCTGGGCGGCCACCTCACCAAGTCGTTCATTCAATGCTGCAGACTTGGCATCAAATTCAGCTCTCATGGCATCAAATTCAGCTCTCATGGCATCAAGTCCAGCCGTTATGGCATCAAGTTCAGCTCTCATGTCATCGTGGCGTCGCTGCATTTCTCGCGACATGCTAAGAGCTCCCGCGTTTCTCATCCAAATTTCCGCGACCATGTCCAAGTACCTGTCCAACCACATGAAGAAACGCCAGTCTTTCACCTGTCCAGGTATACATACAAAGTTCAGCAACATGCTTGAACCAAACATCAGGAAAACCATACGATGTACTACTACTTGACACTTGACTCTGAACATCATGGAACAGAGGAATAACCTGCTGCAAGATGTCACTCCTTGGGCATTTCACTGAATTTTTGCCTGGGTTCAGAGAGGTCAACGACAACTGCTGCAAGATCAACTTTTCAGGTCCACATCCTGCCCATTCAGTCGGATGGAGCCTCATCATTCCTTGGTGCACACCGTCCAGGGCCGAGGGCTTGCTTGTGAGACGGGCAGCAGGGCCGATCCTATCCTTCCAGAGGCCCATGGGCAAACTGAAAAAAAAGAGAAGACCCCATCTACTGTTAGTGGAGTTAAAACAATTTGTCTGCTTGCATACATGGGTACTTCAAAACAACTAGTACAGTCCAATTTAATCATGGAACGAAACATGAATAGATCTTTTTTCACGGGCTAATGATATTGTTTCGCGAAAAAAAAAACATCCCCCGGGCAGGGGTATTTCCTAATGCGTAACGGCGATAAAGTAAAATGCGGGGCGTGCCAGTATACATTAGTATACAAATAAATAAAAGAGACAATCACATAGGGAAATACTGCTTTATTAATCCTCATGAGAATTACAAAGTGCGGTTTCTCACATGATTACGTATGATGCGCCATGGACAAGTACATCTGACTAATATCCAGCGATTGGGGGTTCTGATTTCCGGAGCCTCGTAAGACCATCCGGTTAATTACATCTGCAGGTAAATCCCACAGAACACCTCCGATTAAGCTGCGTTGATGGTCGTCGTCTTGAACCTGAAATGTTCTCATAATATATTGAGAAGTAAAAGTGGCATGTAATGATATCCCAAAGCCTCGTCGGCCTTTGTTATGAAACATCCGGCCTTGTCGGCAACGGGTTCATAGTGAAGTCTCAAAAAAGTGTTCAGCCTCATCGGTCACGAACAAAGTGAGTCCGGCTTCGTCGGCCAGGACAAAAGGATTCCGGCCTCGTTGGTCACGGAAAAGGGGTAATGTCTCCCAGCCTTGTCGGTCAAGGAGATGGTTTGTCCAACCTCACCGGTCAGCACTTCATGAATCCTTCTAATTGTCTCCCCACCTCGCCGGTCAAGGAGAAAATGTCTAGCCTCGTTGGCTTAGACCAATGAGCGGTTCCGGCCTTGTTGGTCACGGAAGAAAAGGATCGTGTCATGAGACTTTGCAACGGGTACCTAGCTGTGCGGTCCGTGAATGAAATATCAGAATTACCATAGGGCATGTCATGATGTCGACTAGCCACGTTGTTCATAAAATACATTCAGATGTAAATGTTTAATGTTATATGCGGGCTAAATTGATTAGCCCGATATACTTCGTTGCATTATTTGGAGGACCTCAAATGAACTGGTCTTTTTGCATGCCATTGAGGAGAGACTCTGCCATGCCTCCATAAAAGATTCATGCATTTGCTCCTTTTAGTTTGTCCTAAGAAATTTGATGTGTACAAGTATAGCACTGCCGGATCTCTGATTATCTTTGTATGGACACGGACGCCTGTGACGAATAACACGTGTATGCTATACATCTACAAAAGGACCAAGGGTCCAAGGCACAAAACGTGCATGCGTGAGAGGGCGGCCTACTATGTACGTGGCCAGCCTTACGTGTGTGCACGCCCACTCGGTGCCGACTGTGCCCTGGCGGTCCGGTGGCCCCGCGCCCGACTCTGCATGTGGGCTGCTGGCTCCATCCTCCTCTAGACCCATGTATATCAACTAAACCTTGGCATCTACTACTAATTTATCGCATTGTCATCTGCTAAACATGTAGGGTTCTAACTCACAACGGTTTGCCAGCGACAAATTTTGACGTGTAGCCCCGCCGGCTCTAAACATCAGGCTAATTGACCTTGATCTCAAATTTTCAGAGGGCTCTCCCGTGCGCCAAACGGGCTAAAAACATTTACAAGTCCTTCCCTGGAATGTCTTCTATCTCTCATAAAATTTGCAGCTGAAAACTACATGCTTGCTGTCCGGAATAAATCTCGGACTGAGCTTCTGTTATTAAAATTATCATGCACAAGAGCTGCCAACCTTCCTGCCTGTATTTTCTGTCTCAAACATCATGCACGTGCATGCGAAATTTCATCTTCTTTAGCATAACAACTATTTCTACTTGCTTGTTCTTTGGGCACAAGCATCAAGCTAAAACCTGAATGGAAACGATCTGCTACGAGAGCGATCCGAATCCCAAGTCATCCGGCCACTTTGATTGCCAAATCAGTCTGCAATTCCGAGGCACAAAATCGATCGGTGTGAACCGATCAATGATCTGGACATCAATAGAAAAGGACGATGTGAGATCTCACCATCTCTTACCATACGGACGAGTCAACGGGCCACCGGTCGAAACTAACATGCGCATGCTAGGCATCCGGTGGTGGACTGAGGCAAGACCTGATGTGATCTATATTATCTAGCGTGGTAACAGCCTCACGGCTTTCTTGCGGCGGCGGCCGCGTGCGCGTGTATGTGAGCGGCCTGACGGCCGGATCAGTGTGCGTGAGACGTGAGGGCGGCCTGACGGCCAGCCCTTGAGTGTGCGCCCTCCCTCTGCGTGAAGATTGATGGCCTTTATATAGGCAGACGCTAGGGTAACGGAGGGAGCGACGTGCAGCCCACCGGCGCCGCCAATTTTCTGTTTGCATGACCGTATTGTTGGCGAGAGAATCGGAGCAGTCCATGCTTATCTTATCAATACCAGTGAATCTGAAACAAAGGAAGCTTCGGGTGCATCTTATCCAGCCGCGTACAGCTGATGTACTTTTGACCGAGGCCCTTGTGGCTGTCCCGCCGACTCAAGTGCGTGGCCGGAATATTTAAATGACATTTGTGACATTTGTGAACTATGGCCACCGTACGTGGAGAAAGCTTTTCTTTGTACGTGTGCATATCAAATACTACCAAAATCATTCTTCCTTTGATTCTATGAAAAAAAAACATTATGATATATACTCGTGCTCATAGATACTTCGGCGTGACAAATTCTCGTCAAACAGATATCATGGAAATATCTTAGATGGTAAGAGTTTCAGCTAGAGATTCTTGATTCCAAATCAAGTTCTAATGACAACAACAAAAAGGGGGAACTAATAACATGCTAACTAAGCCCTAAAAAGACGCATCCTGATTGGTATCATTTTCCACATCTATGATTAACCAGATTGCTGTTTTCCGTTATTGTAAACATCTAATTCCTCAGGATTCTAAGCAGTGAGCACCAAAATTCCTAAACATGAAACTATCTATCTTTTCTGTTTCATCTCTCAGTTTTCTTCACAACCAGAAGATTGAGGCCCGGGGTATTCCTCCTTTTCAAAAAAAAAGGAAGAAGATTCAAAGATACCTATTATGAAAGCTGTGAGAGGGATAGAAATCCAACCATGACAGCATCCGGCTATGATCCTCATTCATGTACCATGGACTCATCGTCTCCTCAAAGCAGCAACTGCACAAGGGCACATCGCACAAGTAGGAAAAATATCAGTGATTCAGTGGAAAGACAAGAATAGACGACAGTACAATTGCCAAAGAGAGAAGGGTTTGAAAATTAGTACACAAATTCTTTGAAACACGGAACCAGCAGCCTAGAATTCGCTTTGGGGTAAATCTGCAGCTCTTGCCCCGCTCATACTCGGGTTGTACGTATTTATAGGAGGAAAGAAATCCATAAGAAAATGAAGAAATTAGCAGAAAAAAATGTCAACAGAATTATTAGCCATTAATTAGCATGCTGCTTTGGGAGTTGGATCCAGTGCTTTGGGAGTTGGAGTTGAAAAGCCAGCCGCGCCGGCGTGCGTGGTGATTGAAGCAGTGCCCTCACAATTATTTTAATTTTTTGATATATATTGCTCAGGGAAAAGCCCGCTCGTTAGGCCAACTCCAACACCGCGATTCATTTCGTCTGTTCATGTTTGTTTGGATTCACGCTGACAAAAAAATGCGACCCAACGCACTGAATCAAACAGACAGGTGTCCGTTTTCTGTCCGCCGTGACCCATTTTCGATCCAAATTTAAGTTGGTTTTGCATCCGTGTGGACACGACGTGGACGAGCATGACGCCCTCTTTTGTCCTCCCCCCGGCCAACCCGTCGATGGCACTTCGGCCATTCTTTTCCCATCCTCCTCCATACTCTACACGCCGGCCTCACCACCCTCACCGCCGGTACCCAATCCCAGCCGCGACGACCCCACCCAGGCACCGCCGTCGCTTCCACCAACTTCTCCATTGCGTTCACCAACATCCCCACTGCCACCCCAACCACTGAGGCCAACTCTTCCTAGCGTCTGTGGCCGCTACTCGCCACCATCGGAGCACAAGAAGGCACGCCTTCCAAGGGTTGACGGTACTGCTCTCGCCTCCACGGTCATTGTCGGGGTGCGCGGACTTCACCGGCCGTGACTCAGCCATGGCCTCCTTCGTTGCCACCCGCAAGGTGTTCGCCCTTTTGCCCACAAGATATCTTGGTCGATAGATCAGATGAGTTCTTTTACAATAACATCATATATTCATCGGACGGTGAGGATTTTGTGGTTGCTACTATGGTCGTCAATGAGCACATTTCTAGGATGCAGCTAATGTTTAGGGGGTCGATCCCGGACCATGCTCCGGCGTTGAATCATAACAGAGAGAGCGATCATTGACTACTCTATAGCGATTATTTCCGGTGCACATCCCCACTCTTTCAATGCCAAGCTTTTCTGACGCCGCTTTCGGATGGCGAGACATGTGTTCAGGAGAGAGTGGTGGAGTATGATTATTATTTTGGATGAGAGGATGATTCCCTTGGTAGGGTTGGCTTATCCTTTTATCAGAAATGTACTGCAACTATTCGGATGCTTGCATGCAAATTTTTCGATGACCTTGTTGATGAGTATTTCCACATGAGTGAGTCCACATGCCTTGCATCATTGTACAAGTTATACAAAGCTATGATTGTAGTGTGTTGGCCCGAAGTACTTGAGTGAACCAAATGATGCAGTTACAACCAAGTTGTTGGCGATCATCGAATCAAGAGGCTTTTCGGGAATGCTTGGTAGCATAGATTGTATCGCCCTCTAAGTGAAAGAACTGTCCATTTGTTTGGCAGGTGCAATATAAGGGGCATGTTAAAGGTTGTACGGTCATACTTGGAGTTGTGGCATCACAAGATCTCTGGATTTGACACTTTTTTCGGCATAGCGGGTTCTCACAATGACATCAACGTGCTTCAGCGGTCTCTGGTATTCGCACGGCTTGCAGAAGGCAACTCTCGAAAGTTCAACTTTGAGGTCAATAGCCACCACTACAACAAGGGATACCACCTTTTTTTGAAAGTACAAGGGATACCATCTAGCAGATGGTATCTATCTTCAATGGTCAACTCTTGTGAAGACAATCTCCAAACCAATAGGAGAGAAGAGGGCTAGGTTTGCCCAAGCACAAGAGAGTGCTAGGAAGGATATGGAATGTGCTTTCGGTGTGCTCCAATCTCGATGGGCTATTGTTCGGCACCCTGCTAGAACATGGAGCCAGCGAAAGATGTGGGAGGTGATGGCTGCTTGTGTGCTCATGCACAACATGAACGTAGAGAATGAGCGTGATGACAATATCTTCGACCAAGGGTTTGATTTTTAAGGCAAAAATGTGAACTTGAGCCTGGACCGGCAACGTTTGGAGAGTTCACCTAGCTAATTTTATCAAGAAATGCATGATTGAACAACTCACGTTCAACTTCAAATGATTTGGTTGAGCATATGTGAACTCACCTAGGCAGCCAATAGATGCATCAGCCCTTTTTCTTTCTATGTATTTGTGACAATTACAAATTCATTTGGTTGTAAATGATGAGATTTTTATTTGGTTGCAACCTATTTATTGTGATGTAAAAACTATGCGATTTTGTATTTGTATTCATACGAGTAGAATGTAAAATGTGAAAAATTGAAGAAAGAAAAAACGGCTGGACAGACCTGGCAGAGAAAACACGGAAGAGGGTAGACACTGCCTATACAACCAACCCAAACAAATAAAAAACGAATCAAAACAGGATCCATTTGCGTCGGTCGGTTGGAATTGACCTGCGCATGGAGCCGATCAGGAACCCCAAGACCAATCACTACATCATCATTAGACCTTTGCTAAAGCCGCCAATTCATAGGCCAGAACGTCGCATTTTCTGCTCACTTTCCTAATATGCCGTGCATCAAACTTCCGGAGTGTAGACTTCACATCCGCAATGATAGGGAAAGCCGCTGATCGATTCGAGCTGGCAGGGAGCAATTCATTACATTACTAAAGGCTGAACAGTCAAACTTCAAGAACGACTGGGCCACTGTACCTCTCGGCTCATCACCTCCTTCAACGTAGGTATAGTGACGATCATATTTGACTCTACTGGTGCTGATGTGTTAACTTCTTATCTTCTTTCAGACTATTTGTGTCTGGCTGTGTGCATCATAACTATGCAGGTGTTGTTTATCATGTTTGTGTTTGACTGTGCATCCTACTCCCCGTTTCGAATTACTTGTCACAGGTATGGATGTATGTAAATGTATTTTAGTTCTAGATACATCCATTTCTGCCACGAGTAATTTGGAACGGAGGGAGTAACTATGTAGGTGTTGTTTATCATGATTTGTATCTACCTGATGCTATATTCTAAATTAATAAAAGCACCGTTTATGGGAAAGAATGGTTCCTAATCGTCGCACTCACCAGCATATTGGTACGCTTTGTTTTGCTTAAGCAACTTGGCAGAACACAGTGACGCTCACACACGCGCATACACTCACCACCCATCCTAAACATCTGAGCTACACTCACCACTCAACTTGACAGAACACAGTGACTTGAACGCAGGTAGACTGTCAGACAGGTTCCAGCACTTCCAGCACAAGAAACCTGACCATCTGAGCTACGCTCAATTCACATCGCTCAAGATTTCTACAACACCATATAATCTGAGAAATTGGAAGTTACATTGACATGGTCAATCAGATTGGACGCCTATGATTTCTTACATGAATCATCCAGGGACATTTGTCTGTTAATGCAAATCTTGCAGCAACATTCTTCTCCTTCGCCTTCAAATCTTACAGGAAGAAGTTCTTCGCCTTCGTTTGCGCCATGGCTATTCTGTTCATTGTAAGAACATGCCAGTGACAAAAGGCAAGACCTTGGAAGAGATTCAGGCTTCAATAAACTGCGGCACCTGAGTGGTTTGGAGAAAGTTAGATTACACATTTTTCTTTGCCCATGCAATTGTATGCAATGTGTATCAAATCTGTAGCGAAGATGTGATCAGGGCAGCTAAGAAGTGCAGAGGATTTCCATGTTGGTGACTTGATGTATCCTTCAAGAAGACTTGCAACTGCCTCCTCTTCTATTAGATTTACCAAAACCGTATGATATAATAATCCAACTAAACCGTATGATATAATAATCCAACTAAAGTGAGTTCATTTGCGTCTGCTGATGCCATCAGCTGAGAGCAAACAATTACAAAGCAGTAAAGCCGCAGTGCTAAGCATCAGATAGGGTAATGTAAAGCAGCAGGCAGAATATGTGGTATTGTGAAGTTGTGACTGATCAGATTAAAAAAAACTGTTTCACAGTGCCAGATATACAAAAAAATATATCAGAAACACCCGAGTTACTTTCAGGTGACACACCTGATAATTTAAACATGAGTGGCTTAGCCATCAGCAGGCCTCTGCTCTTCCTCAAGCTCCATTTTACATATGAAGCACTCCCTCTCAAAAATCAGGAACTCCTGAGTAAGAAATTTAAGACATTTGCTGATATTAGGAAAGCTCTGCGCTGCAGTAATTAGATGAACAAACTAAAGAACGTTAAGTAACCTGTAACTGCTGCTGGCTGAACAAGTGCATCATCCCAGAATCTGATGAAGCAACTAACTCGATGAGTTTATCACAACGATCTAGAGAATCGCCAGCTTCGGAAAGGGAGATGGATGCCTACAAAATATTAGCATCTGATATTAATATACCATATGTACTGAAACAGCAAAACAGCAACCATTTCGCCTATATTCAATGTAGCAGGCAGATACTTGTAGAATCTGTTTACAAGATCACCTGCATGGAGCGTAGAATTGTTTCCGGCAGGCAGCATCTTCGGCAAAGCCCTCGAATGATATAAGCAGCAGTACTTTCAACCGAACCATTACAATCAGAATACCAAGCATCAAGTCGTGAAATTTCCATTGAAACTCCAGGTTGAAACCGATTGAGTTCACCTACAAAAATAAATTATCGATATAACTATTGCACAAAATATTATTTGCATTCAAGAAAAACTGAAGCATACTATTGTTCTAAATTTTAGATACCTTTAAAGCCAGCGGCCATAATTGCAGCAAGAAGACCTCCATCATTGGCTTCATGAAGCCCAAACCCATCACCTTCTGTTGCTAAGCAACGGAGCGCAACTTCAATACAGCAAGGATCTTTAGACGAGACCTTAACTTCCACCTGTCCATGAATTACACAGTCAGAAGTTGCAGAAGCAACCGTGACAAACAATAACTAGAAATTGAAATGTAAGAAATTGAAGTGTAAGCTTTAATAATCCTTAATAAACACCAAGGCATGGTCTGTAATGTACAACACTTCATATTATATCTTGAAGCATAATATCCATATGGCCTTCAGGAGAAGAGAGATGGACTCAACCTTCAGCTGACGATGCAGCATATCCTCTTCGCTGACAGTTGAATAAAGTGCACTAGTCAGAGCCGTGCATGATGTTGCATCTGGTATCATGCATTCCCCAGAAGGTAGACAGAGTATTGCCGTTGCATGCAACTCAAGGAAAACAAGCTCTGATGACTGAAATGAGCTTGTCTCGACAGCATTTAACCATGGTCTCTCTTCCCCTGATTACAGAAAACCAGAAAATATAAAATAATGGCAACAAGTTCACCACCGTATACTTTCACATGTTTGGCGGTTTAAAAAGCATATTTGTAGGCTAAAGGGCCATATTGATATAAACATTTATTTGTTTTCGAGAAAAGAGGTTTGTGTTTCGATGAAAGTTTACTACTTACTTTCTAATAACAAGAATGCTAACTCCAGTGTTTGTGTTGCTGCAGCAACAGCTTGATCCTTTTCTTCTGCCGAAAGCATTTCAGGGGGAACAGAAGAATTCTCCATCTCGCATCTAAGCCAACCCCGGTATGTTGCATCCAGGGAGTAATATTCGTGCTGTCTCACCACAAGAGCAATTACTTTGTCAAGAATACCAAGGTACTGACTAAACTCTAAAGTGGAAATACCAGTACTGGAAGCATCAAGAGAAGAAGCACAATACATTAGGACAGGAAATGAGATCTTACCCAATCTTCAAACTCTTCTAAGTTATCAGACACCTCTTGATCTTCCAGCGAAAATAAATTTTCCTTTTGTTTCAATGGTTCGGCAAGGATGGCAAGCAACTTATGTGGTCCTACTGGTAGTTCAGGGACTCTCCTCATTGATATTAAGGAAAACTCTCTGAATAGTGTGTTGCTGATGAAAAAGAAATTGATGGTAAGTTGCAATGCTACGAAGTATAAAGGAGGATAAATATCATGTTTCATCAACCAAAAATAAGTTCCACTCTCACAAAGTGAGAAAAATAAATGAGTACTGTTTACAGATATATTTCAGCAACAAACATACAGACGCAATGCAATAAGAGAATAAATGTTTCCAAGACCATGCAGGAGGGCTGCATGTATGACTAGCAAAGTTTTCTCTGGCACAAGAACAAATTAGATATAGTTACCTATGCATCAATGCCCGTATCAGAAGTTTCCCTGTGATCATCTCAAAGCCTGGAATTGAGGATGGTGGTGTGAAGCAAAGCCACTGAATGATCATTGCCTTCTGAAGTGCTTGCAGGTGATGCTGTTCCACAACATCAGAAAAATCTTCACTGTACTGATGGGGTTTTGTTTCTCGAGACCTTGAAAGAACTCTGCACTAAATTAAAATCTTGTCAGAACATGTCCACAAATAAAGATAAGTTAAATATGTGAAATTTGGTATATTCCATTGTTATATGTATCCCCACAATCACCGAACCTCTCAATTATCTCTTCAAAACAAGCCTTGGATGCATCTCCAGATGAGAATGGCAGATACTCCACAGCAGAGAGGAAAAGCTTGTACATGGTATGCAAGCTGTTGCAGGAAAAAAAAAGGTGTGATGCCAGCCAATTGAAGTCTTGGAAGCAAAATAAACCATCAGCAATAACACATTTGAGAACATTTCAGTGTGAAAGAACAACAACATTCCCAGCACAATTTTTATGGGTAAACATAAGCAGTTGAACATGCAAGTATTGTGCCTATTATACTTTCTATGGAATTGTCATAAATCTAAGGCTAAAGGGAGCTGCACCGAAGACACATAGCTCACAAACTAAAATCTACTGGTAAATATTAGAACAAACATGAACAGCAAATGACAGGTACATCATGCACTAATATGTCACAAAAGATTACAGAATACTAATATATGTAACAATTCCCGGATTGCAAAAACATAAAAAGGTATAATCACATGAAGTAATACCTGCTATTTAACCTTAGTTCCATCATGTCCACAAACAAATCAATGCAAACATCACGTTCAAGCTGAGAGGCATATACTCCAACCAACTCTTCCTGCCCCTCTGAAAACAAGTATCTCACGTACCTGGAATTAATCATTAGTTTTTCCTGCTGTGAAGATTAAGAAACAGGCAATGTACCAACATAATATGGACAAAATAGGAATAAAAGATTCATCTGAAGATCAATGACCAAGCTTAACCTTTAGTTAAGAGAACAGTAGAAATAATGGAGTAAGCCCTTGACCCAACAAAAAGAAAGAAAACTACTTATGCAACTGAATACTATTAATAAAATTATATTAACCGCCACCAGAAAGACCTTTTTTTTAACCAAACAGATGCCATTTTAACATGACATTGCTCCAAAAGGCTAAAAAGGCTCAAAGCCACACAAAGATTAGTAAACAATACGTACATGTTGATGATGAGATCACCGACAGTAACCAGCTTTTCCTCAAACTCGTCTTCCATTTCATTGCTGAGAAGGTATCTTAAAACAAGAACAATATGTGCCCCAAAACGTATCATGTCGGAATCATCACGGGACCTAATTGGACCAAGAAGTTACTCAAAAGTTAAATAATAAAGCAAAATTAAATATTGGGGTTATCTAAACTAAAATCATAAAAGGCAGGTACCTCAAGACGTTTTGACCCTCTTCGATGGAAGACAACCATGACCATAGAAGGTCAAGAAGATGAGCTAAATTTCCACTCATGAGATTCATCTACCAAATGAGTAAACATGAAATGGTTAGGCAAGTGAACGATCATAAATTCAATTGTACAGCTATTGGAGAACTCCATTTACATGGAAAGTGGTTCAAGTATTTGTGTTTATTCCAGTTAATAGCATGAGTCACCAGAATGTTTGATTGAGTCACAATTTTTTTGCAAAATACAGATTTAGTAGAACGTTAACTAAGATAATGTTTAAATACTTGGTTTTCAGATTAATCATCTACAAAATCAGAAAACATGTCTAAACTAGTCATCAAACTGGCAAATTGTACAGCAACTGTAAATTACTGCCCGGTTTTTGCCGACGTGGCGCTGTCAGCTGGTCCGACAGCCGTTAGACGCCGTTAGACGGCGCCGTTCGTTCTGTTTCCTCTTATCCCCCGTTTCCCCCGTCTTCTTCCCCCGTTTCCCCCTTCTTCTCCCCTGTTCCCGGTCGTGCGGCGCACCGTCCCCGCCCCCCATCGCAGCCATGAGTCCGGCGAAGTCGAGAGATGCTGGCAGCGGCGCCCAGCCATCCACTGGCGAGATGTGCGGGAGCTCAAACCCTACGAAGGCGACGACAGAAGAAGAGGAGGAGGAGGACCCGCAGTACTCGGTGGAATTCAGGGCGGCCAGATCTTTTGCCGCGGCGGTGAAGGCAAATCCACTTGGAAGCCAGCACATTGCTTCAGCTTTCGGCGGCGTCTAGTGAGATCCCAGTCCCAATCCCCTCCCCAATCACATTCCCCTTCTGTTGCTAGGGTTAGGGTTAATGTAGTTCTAGGGTTTGTGTGTGTTATAGTTCTGTAATTAGAATGATATAGTTCTTTAATTAGATGCTTACAACTAGGGTTTCTGTAAATAAAAGGATATGAATTGTTGCACTCAAATGATGTTCTGCTCTGGTCTGCACTAGCTTGCTTCAGTTTCCCTTAAGTACTTATAGTGCACTATTGTATTATTATTTGCAGTCTTGAAGATGAGGTTTGGGAATTGAGGATGCATTTTCATGATAGAGATAATATTGAAAGGAGTATGATGATGTCAGACATCACATATTACAATTTGGTAGCACTGATGGAGACAGAAGGGTATGGTTTTAGAGATTATATGTATTATGTGAGGGACCCTGGGCTAGGGATTGAAGGAATGGAAGAAATAGATGATGATGATAAGTGTGCTCGCTGCATTCTGCCGTCGTCAGAATCAGAGCTGATGTACTGCCTAGTGTGCTCGCTGCTGTCGTCACTTTCACTCCAGGTTGAGAACAGAGCGAGAGCGAGAGCGTGCGAGAGCAAAGTGAGAGTGAGAGTGAGAGACAGAGGAGTGAATCACTTAAGTTCACGTGCGAGAGCGCCGTCTAACGGCGTCTAACGGCTGTCCGACCAGCCGACAGCGCCACGTCGGCAAAAAACGGGCCCCACCTGTCATAAATCCACTTATCGGTGTCCAATCTGCCGATCAGTGGTATTTGCAAATTGTTTACGGGAGAGTTGGTGTTTTTTGCCAAGAAACTGTAACGTAGTGATTTCTGCTAACCTAGCCCTCAAACTGGTGGTTTTCTGCAATTTACTCCAAGTAAACTATCCAGCTATACTAGAAAACATTAAATGAACTTAGTAGAGAAATTCCACATTCTTCACTCTTGGAAATGTATCTTACCTCAATTTGTCGATGCTGCTCCCGACATGCTCGAGAAACAGTTTCATGAACAAGGTCACTGCATTGCAAGTGAATAATAAGCAGGCAAATAGTGTGTGGAAGTACTAAACAATGTTAGTACAGCAGTACCTTGAGTGGAGTTTCTGCAGAAGTGCAGCTATATCACGAGGTTGCTGATCAAGAACATGATATGGCCAATTTTCTGGGCCAAGCTGGGTTCCATTCATATCATCATCAAACTCTTTCTCTTCTGGTCTGCTGGTTTGATATTGAGATAATTCTATATCCACTTTAACATCTAGCCAGGATTTAGCCATTGCCCAGCAAGCTGACTAAGAGATGGAAGGAAAAAGATGCATCACATGGAGGTAAGAAACCAGCATCAGAGTGAATAACATTGGATCAGATTAGAAAGGCAGGCTTAGAAATGAATTGAATAATATACATACCTCCCAGTCAGTACAGATTGGCAAGGTACGCTTCAAGTTACTGCACTGTAAAGCATATACAGCCATCTCATACTGGCCACCATCGTGTTCAGCAATTTTCTGCAATAGTATTATTAATTTAGAGTTGAGTTTAACAAAGTATTAAGTATTGGCAACATATACACACATAACTATTTTGAAGACAAAACCATTGTAACATTTACAGAACCACATTAATATAACAGCAAAGCGCAAAGCAGCATAGTTCAACAACATGAGTACAGCACGGGAGTTTACCTCTGAAGCACAATAGGATGCCCATTTCCAAAGACGCCACTGCCGTCCAATACCACTTTCCAGTTCAATTGCTTGTAGTGTTCTAGAATTTCCATTCTTGAGCATGGCCTCCAGGGAAGGAAACAGATCTATGCCACCAAAGGGGCAAAGAGTGGCAGCTCTCCATGACTGAATATACTGGAGGCGTTAGCATCATACATCATAAGAAATACATATGCCTATACAAGCTGACCAACCTGTCCAGCAGATCGGCACAATTCACATGCCTCTTCTAATCTTCCAGCTCTTAAGAGAGTCCAGATATCTTCTAAAAGCAATTCGTCTTGCTTCTGCTTACACATAAAGGAAAGGTGAGTTCTGATTTTACTAGAGGCGAATTCTAGTTACTTCACCAGAGATGATTAATGAGAAGAGATCTTTAACAACTGAAAGAGATTTGTCTTCTTTGTAGTGCTGTTAGTCCAGTAATTACTGCTTTAACATAGTAAATAATTAAATTTGAAGGTTAAGTACTAGACAGTTATCCAAGGCATCCTCTTAAAGTGAGATTATGAGGTGAAAGATGGCCTATCTCACATTAAAGAGTATCAAAAATATTCTGGAAAGGTCAAGTAGAACCAATTATAATGCATACTTGCAGCATTTTAAATATCATAATAAATTATTAGCAGCTTTATGAAAGGATCTTTACACTGTATTCGAAATAGATACCAAATAGCCTACCTTGTCATCAGGAAGAAGTTGGGCTACTTCACGAGTTGGAGCATCAAAATCCACATGCTTCACTATATTAGAATCATTATTCCTTCTCTTTAGGTACCTCTGTGTACGATGCCAAACGCCAGAACTTGGTAGATATGAACCAACATGAGATCCTCTCACCTACAGAACAGAAATATAACACCACAAGAAATGTGTGTACCTCTATCATCAATTTGCTCATGAATAGCAAGTTAAATACTCTGTTACTCCATAGCTCATTGTGTGATCAAAACAAAAGCAAGGTCATTCAAGGAAGAAAAATAACTACTGAAATTTAGATGATCAGGATAGATCTTTATGAAAGAGCGATGTACACATGAGATTTACTGCCTCCATCCAGTTTTATTAAGCGTCTTCCATTTGGCTTTTGTCCACAATTACAAGGCCCACACTTTCTTCCATATACTTTTCTTCAATTTTCCTCTGTTATGCACCGGTTGCATGCCATTAATGTTTGTTTGCATGAAAAAGTCGGAATGACGCTTGTATGCACTTACTGCCCCTGCTCTGGCTGCCTGCATTCTGATTTCAGTGCCCCAAATGCAGCGCCTGGAGGCAGAGTGACATTTCACATGCATGCATGCATTTCCTTTCACAGTTTATTTGATGCTGCTGGTGTTATTAGGTGATGGAACAGAGAGCAGTTGCATTGAATGTATTGACAAATATTAATTAGGGGTAATTTAGACAATTCTAGTACCGTGTTGATCATTGTTCCTTCTATATTCTTGTTCAGAGGGAGTACATTGTAGCTTAATACCTTTCAACTCAAATATTTAAGTTAACATATCGTGGAGAGATGTATATGCTTACTTTGCTAATTCTTTTATTGATGGAACTTCGAGAATCTATATTACCTAAGGCGAGTTGTTCCATTCAATCAATCATGTTCCACCACAGGGCTCCCACGTATCAAACAGGAAATAGAAAAGACTAAAGTCTTAGTAAAAAACATAGCATGGTTATCTTACCTTTCTCTCCAAATCAAGACTTTCAGAAGCAAGTCCTTCAAGCCAAAGTACAATCCGCAGACACAATTGTGCTGTAAGATCTGTTGCAACATAGCGGCAAGCCTCCTGATGGGATGTAGTTGGTGACTGTCAACAACATAAAAAATATCCTTTAGATAAATTCACAGATACAAGCACATGAACAGAAGGAAAAGACTTTTAAGACATTCACAATTAGAAATGTAGCTTACCATGAATAGTCCTTCAGGAAGCTCTTCATTTGCTGCAATGTAGCACATGGAATTTCATGCACGGTGTAGCAAACAGTTTACTTAGAAGAACGTTGATTTATAAGCCACTGCTACTTCAACTGACTTATCATAAAAGTTATTACCTTTCCCATAGAGGTACCAAAGAAGTGACCAAGAAGCAGCTTCATCCAGTAATAGCTGTGATTTTTGCTGCATAAGTTTATCCTCCACCATCCGAACCTTTCCTGTGGTGGCATACCTGAAAATTAAAAAGCATTCCCACATTAGCATCCACAAGCTACAGCACAGGCATCTATTACCTTGGAAAATAAAGTACTTGGAGCATAATAATTATTCATCTTCACATGATGAAAAAATAATGATTGTAGTGTATATCAGTAAAGTGTAATGTGGCAAAGAGTTGCATCCAAGAATTGGTCAGCAGTAGAATATGCCAATCATACAAAGTCATACAATGGAGCATTATTACTAGTGTAAGGCAATATAAAACCTTAGTGACTCTGAAGCGTTTCTACATGTCCTCTCAAATTGTAAAATCACGTCTGGGAAGGGCATCAATCCTGCAACAGAAGAACACATCAGTAAACACAAATAACCGCAAGGATATAGCTAGATAATATGTGTTCACAGATTTCTGGTAAGCAAACAAAAGTACAGGTTTCTCCATGCTATTAATCTAGTACTCCCTCCGTTCCATAATTCTTGTCGTGGTTTTGGTAATAGATATGTGTGCGCCAAGTCCTCTGCTCTCGGGAAAAAAAGAAGAAAAAGGCACATTTCCCTAAAGTTGAGAGCATGACTCAAGCATCTTTTACTTCACTATTCACTGCTACTTGAAGATTTGTGCAGCTTAGTTTGTGGGAAGCCTTTTTCACTAACTTATTGGTTAGAGAAAATTAAACAAAACAAAAGGGAACGCGATGACATGGATCATATACAAACAACGGCTGATAATAATAATAACTACAATGTGTAAATACAATATTCAAATTAAGAACTTTCAGCAACGGCAGAGCATGCTAGATTATAAGCATCACTGCCCATATGGCATTGCCAAACTGACCTTGTATCGCTGAATCAAGAAGGGATGCAAACGTTGTAAAAGTTGTTTCTCCTTCTCGTGGCATATCGTCCTCCAGCTTGACCAGATTCAATGCTGATCTTGCCACCTTCCTACCTGAACCACCATCCAGCAGTTTCGGTCCATTCAAGCCATCAATGTCGGAATAATCAGCAGCCTCCTGCTTGACTTCTTCAAGTAGTAGACCAGCATTGGGCCGCCTAGGTATGCTGCTTCCATCACGCAACGCCCTTGCTTCTGAGAATCTGGAGACTGAGGTCCCCAGCATTGGGGAGTCATTTGAAGAAGATAGTCTCTTTCTGAGTAAACCACAAGGGAAAACAACAAAATCAGCTAGGGCAGCAACTAGTCCCAGTAGAAATACTGAAGTGGCATGTTCTCACATTTCACAAAAGTAGGCTACATTAACCCTTCCAAGAATGTTTTTGCTACACTAGGTACTGGCACTGAATTGCACAGATCTTTACTAGAATACAACCTGCTCGGACATCGAGCACTTGCAAGCACCGAGGTGGGTGTTCCATGTGGTCACAAATACTAAACACTTAGTGTGCATTGCCAATATTGCAATATCAACCCACCAATAGGGTTGTCTGCTTGTCTGGTGTGTTCCGGCCACCAAATAACCGAGCCTTACCCAGGCACGCTCCACAAATCCATCCAATCATATGACCGCATCACGACAGGGCTGCTAAAATACTTGAGAAAATGACTAACACGCCGCGATTATCCAATCGCAGCGGATATTCTAAAAATGCTGCCAGGGTGGGATGAGCAGTGAGTAGCATATGGCCTGATTCAGCGAAGAATAAACCATTTGTACCGAACATCTGAGCGTCAACGACTGAACTCTATCGATTTCCCCACTCACTCTGACTCCATTTCGCCACTCGATTGGTGGCGCGCCACCACGCTCGCCTCGACTGCTCTACCGAACCACCCGGGCTAGCCAACGCCAGCATTCGAGCTCGAGAAGCGGAAGAGGAACCATTCATAAACAAAAACGAGGAAGAGGGGCGCGCATCTCTCACCTGTAGCGGCGGTACTCCTCCCGGAGGCGGGAGGACTCCGGGTCGAAGTAGCCCGGCGTCGACATTGGCGGCGGGGACGGAGACGGCGACGGGTCCACCTCCATGGACCGGCGCGGCGTGGATCCGGAGGGGTTAGGGTTTTAGGGCCCGCTCGGCGGCCCTCCGCTCCCCAGAATCCTCAACTCCACTGCACGGTTCGCAGTTTTGCTCGGAAGCCAACTCCGCTCTGGCGCCCGGGGTTTATGTCGTTTCTTCTGTTTTTTATGGAGTGGAGAGATGGCGGCCGGAGGCGGTGAGGATGGCCGGTGTTGGTGCGGGAGGTTGGGCGGCGCGGCGCAGGTTCGGGCAGGGGCTGGGAGGGGAGGTGAGGGGAGGAGGGGATTGCGGGCCGAGCGAGGAGACTGTTATGACACGGGCCACTCCTGGACGTCGGCCTAAGTCCACTAGACGGAACCGAATGATGGCCCGTGAATTCCAGGCCCAGAAGGCGACCCAAGACAGAATCGCTGCGGACAAAAGGGCCCGAATCGTATTTTTTTTCTGGCCGGTTCTTTTTCCTGTTTCGTTTCTGTCCGGTTTTTTATCACTTTGGTATTACTATTTTGCTTTTGTTTTTCGTGGATTTTTCCCAGATTCCTGACCTTTTTTAAAAATTCGTGAATATTTTTTAAAAAAATCGTGAACTTTTTCAAATTCATTATTTTTTTCTTAAATTCATGAAATTTTTAAAAATTCTTTTTTCCCCAAATTCGTGAACTCTTCCAAATTCATGAACTTTTCTAGTTCATGAGATTTTTTTAATTCCATTAATTTTTTTCAAACTCCTGAGCCTTTTTTAAAAGTCCAAAAACATTTTTCAAATTTGTGAACTTGTTTTCAATACACTTACTTTTTTCAAATTTCACATTTTTTTAATCTGTGAACATTTTTTTCTAATTCGTTAACTTCTTTTCAAATTCGTGTACATTGTTATGGGATTTCCTTTTTAAAAAAATTCACAAAAAAACTGTCAAAATCAACGGTCAATAACCCATGGCCAATGGTTAGCAGTCAGTGGTCAACAACGAACCCTCTCTCGCGTGAGCACCCACTCGCTCACCCGCGCGTGAGAGCCACTGCGTTGGCCGGCCCACGATTTCTCTGGTATGAGGGCCGGTTGCGTTACCCGGCCGGTGCAACGAGTGCCAAGGAGGAGGACTCATAAAAGTGTGAGGAGCTGGTTGTTAGCCTAAAAAAGAGGAGGAACTGGTTGTCAATGAACGCAGAGATGACCCTTTCTTCCTACCCAAAATGTATCCGTTCAATCGTGTGCATACATTTTTGTTTTCCTTGATGAGTACACCGTAGTGGCGCACATACTTTATCCGGTTCACGTATAAGATGTTTTGAAAATTTCAATGTGAACTAGCTACATATAGACTGAAATGAGTAAACGAGCACATTAAAGGAATGTTCGGTAGTCCTCACTAGCAGAAAACTCCTCAACACCGTCGGTCGTAGCTGGCTGCCAGCTTCTACAAGTGTTGGTCTCATATGAAAGTAATAGTGCACTTGCTTATTTGTTTTAGGTCCCCACGTGTAAGTAAAAGTATACTCCCTCCGTTCGGAAATACTTGTCCAAGAAATGAATATTTTATCCATTTCTTAGACAAGTATTAATATTCATTTCGTGGACAAGTATTTCCGGACGGATGAAGTATTTTTGCTTATTTATGTATCTTGGAGGATTACTAGTCCTACATGTGGGTAAGGGTGTATCTTTTGTTGATAAAGATTGTTGGTACCACAAATGAACTCATCACCAACTCCAACCTTTATCATTTATATTAATATAAAAAGACTCAAAGAGGCAGATCCAATTAATTTCGTATATCAAATCATGTCAATCCAACGACCTAGACTGCTTCAATGTCAAGCGCTCAACACGTTTAGCGTGCAGTTAATTTCATGCCAAATATAATGCTAATCACATAATAACACGCAAATAATATCCTACTTAATATCCGCATGCACTTAATATACTTTCAAATTAACGTGCATTGCACGTACACATTGACTAGTAACTAGGAAAGACAAGGATGGTTTAGTATGGCCAGTAAGTGAACAACCAAAAAATCCTGCACCTGCGAACCAACCTCTGGTTGAGATGGTTAGGTGGACAGTGGTATCCCTAACCACCAGGGTTCAAATCCTGGTGCTCGCATTTATCCTGGATTTATTTCAGGAATTCCGGCGATACGCTTTCAGTGGGAGGAGACGTTCCCGTCGACTACGAGGCGCCTACGGTGACTTCGTAAAATCTCAAGATGATATGCCGGCTCAGTCTCTCGGAGGTGCTCATAGGGGTAGGGTGTGCGTGTGTGCGTTCATATGGGTGAGTGTATGCGCGTTTTATATGAACGCTTGCGTCTGTACTGTGTTCAAAAAAAAATTCCTGCACCTGAGAGAGTTTTTTTTTTTTAAAAAGAGAGCATTGTTGCTGGAGTATTTAGTTTCCGTTCACCGAAAGCAATTTTTTTAATTGCATTCATGAAGCTTCTTGGTAGGCCTGGGCATTCGGTTAAAACCAAAAATTCGGTTAATGCCAATCGGTTTATTTGTAATTTCGGTTAAAAAATGCTAACCGAAAATGGTAGCATAAAACAATAAACCAAATTTTCGGTTAACCGACAAATTCAGTTCGGTTCACGGTTTACACCGAACGGCTATTGCATGGTTGCATGTCCTATCCCAGGCCCAGTTCTTTTCAGGCAAGATTCTACAGAATCAGGATTCTGGAAAATTCTCCCAGAATCTGTTGTCGAGTTCTTTTCAGAGATTGTAGTTTGAGATTCTAGAAGCTGTTGTGTGTTGAATTGTCTGTACTACCCTTAGACAGAATTTGTTTGATGAAATGTTAACACTTTGTTGTTTCTAACAGTAAAGAAAGTGATTTAAGAATGTCATAAAAAGTGCTAAATATTACAATCGATTTAAAGTTTTTTTCATTGCAGAAAGTCCATAAACTAAAAATATGAATAATCTCAAAATGTTCATCACGTAACTTGCTATCATGGATACGAGGGAGTTGGCACCCTCGCATGCTCATTTGTGACACAATTTGTATCAAAAACCTCTGACATTTTTTCCTTCTCCGCTAGTGGAGCATACCGGAACTTGGCAGCTTCTGGATGTGCCTGTAATCATAAGCCACCGCATTCTAATATCAAACTTAAGCATCTAACATTATAATTCAACATATTTCTGATAAAACTTAAGCATCTAATACCGGAACTTGGCAGCTTCTGGAGCATACCAGGTTCTTTTACTTTCTCCATCTAACATTATAATTCAACATTATCACATTAGCATTGACATCAACAAGCATCAAAAAAATTTAAGCATCAATCAAATCCATCCATCTAACAAACTCAAGCATCAATCCATCTACCTATTTTATCTATCAACAATAGCTAGCATCAATTCAAGCATTATTCAAGCATGAAGAAATAGAGAGATGCAAAAAGGAGGGCTCACCGTGAGTGTCAGTGTCGAACTTTGAGGGACGGGGCTGAGGGCCGGGGCGGACTGAGGGGCGAGGAGGAGCTGAGGAGGGAAGCTGGCCGGCGGGGGCGGGGGTGGCGTGGCCTGGCCGGCGGCGGCGCGGCAACCCTAGCCGCTGCCGCGAAGCTGGCGGGGCGGGGCGAACTGCCGGGCGGGGAGGGCGGGGCGGACCGGGCAAGGGAGGCTGGCCGGCGGGGGCGGGGGCGGCCTGGCCGGCGGGGGCGGGGCGGCTTGAAGCTCCGCTGCCCCGATGCGGTGCGGGAACTGGGAGACGAGCGAGCGGTCGGGTGCGTCCGCTCGTTTCGGGGTCCTGGGCTGGACTGCGGGGTGGCATTTTGACCATAAATACGTAATACAATAGGGGTACAACTATACTTCGAAACGTTTTCTTTGGTGGGACTTGCCAGAATCCAGAGATTGTGAGAGAAACCAGATATTTTGGAATTTTGGGATTGCACTAGGATTCTGGAGAATCCGGTTGAGATTTTGGAAGTTCAATCGAGTTCTTTTGGCTTGGGATTTTAATCAAGAAGACTATAAAAACAAGTACGTGTATATCTTGGGCTTTGGACTTTGCATGCAGCCGAGGAGGCCTACAAAAATCACGTCTCCTTTTGCACGTGGGCTGCTAGCTCGGTCCTTGGCGATGCGAGGCCTACTTAGTAAAAAATTCAATGAGTCAGAGGCCTTTTTAGCATCGGGGACGTGGGGATTCCGGAATCGTGCGTGACGTGATGTGCGTGTGCGGCCGTCGTTCGGCTGTAATCCACGAGTATGGCGTATATTTCGGTTTCATTCGGTTTAACCGAGGTAAACACCAAACTGACCGAGTTTTATTCGGTTATTAGAACTAAAAAGCGAATTTGCATGTATCAATGGTAAAAACCGAAAATTCGGTTTTTTCAGTTTCGGCATCGGTTCGGTGTTCGGTTCATCGGTTTTTATGCCCACCCCTACTTCTTGGTGGTCGGTGCCGACGCGGTTTAATTTACCCTCTACAGTAATTTTACCCTATGAACATTGCACTAGCTCTTGTCTGGTTTGCTTTGTTCTCAGCTGGCTTGGATCAGGGCCATCACTATTGTGATGTTTGAACTTTGAAGTGTTCGGTATCAAGAGATACATATGAAAGTACTTGTTCATAAACTGAGCGACATGTCAATTTTTGGAGACTTGGACTAAGGAGCAGCTTGGTTCATGTCCTGAACTCCACGCCTGGAAAATTTTGCTGCCTGGCCAGGCGTGAGAATCTGAAAAAAAGTTGCCTGGTCAGGCTAGCATATGGAAGGAGTGTTTGGTTCATAGTCTGGCCTGGTGGATTCTCCCGTCGCTGTTTGCTCCCTGTTTGCCTCGTTTTCAGCACCACATCAATTAATATATGCAATTACTTCCATGCTGCTGCACCAGGCATGTCCAGGCATCCAAAAAAGGACGCCTGGGACCAGGCTAATCATCTTGCCTCGTTTTCCACCAGGCTAACTACGCCGTTTCGTTGTCCAGGCCAGGCGTACTTCCTCTTTTCGTGGACATCAACCAAACATGCTGCAGGAAATTCCAGGCAGCCTCCAGGCCAGGCGTCACCCGCTGTGGACACGAACCAAACTGCCCATAAGTACCAATCTACTTTATTTTCTTCGTTTGACATTTGGTGAGAGTGTTGCATGATAATTCGGTGCCCAAATTGTTGTTGAGAACATATAACCAATCAGTTTGTCGTGTATTCTGTCATTGTGTTTATCGTTGCCCAAAGGCCTGTGGGTGAAGGACACGGCGGATCGAGGCACTCTCCGGGGACATTTTAGCAAATGCCCCGTATGAGTTCAGCCATTGATCATATGTCCTAATTTGGTTCACCGTCGATCATATGTGGAGGAACCGCAAATTCCAAGTCCACACTGAGGAAATCGCACCATTTGGAGCATCGCCAGGACGTCTATAGCTTCGGTGAATGATATATTCACTTCGTCCAGAAATACTTGTTCTCAAAATAATTGTTTCTAAATTTATTTTAGTTAAAGCATCTCTAATAGGCGCGCAACGTGCGGCGCGCTAAGATAACTTTTACAGTGTCGAAATAGCAATTTTTTGCACGCAGCAGAGCGCTGTCTCCAGCAACCGCTGCATAATATTGCGCGCGCAAGCAGCTCCAGCAGACGCGGTAATATATAACGCTCGCGCCAAGCAAAAAACAACATTTGGACACTCAAATAGAGCCAAAAAATCAAACACATAAAAAATAAATCAATAATAAATAGTTCAATTTATTACAACTCAAATAAATAGTTTCTTTTCTAATACAACAAACAAATAGTTCAACGATACAACATCAAACATAGAACATCACTAGTTTTGTCAGCCATTACATGCCCACCACTTCTCGTTAGATCTTTTTGAAGATCATCATGCGTTTCGGCACGTCGAATGGCATGATAGGAGGTAATAAATCGGGCCACCCTCGCAGCCCTCCGCCGCACTCGCACGGGACGATCCAAGAGCTCATACTGAGAATAGTCTAAATCTTGCCCACGCTCATTCTCAATGATCATATTATGCATGATCACACAGGCGTACATAATGTACCGAAGAATCTTTGATCCCGAAATCTAGCCGGTTCTCTCACAATAGTAAATTGGACTTGCAAAATTCCAAAAGCTCTCTGCACATCTTTTCTAAAGCCGTCGCCATTGTGGAAATCAAGATTTTTTTTACCTTCCAGTTTTTTCAACGGCTTCATAAATGTTTGCCACTTTGGATAGATGTCATCCACAAGATAGTAGCCATTCACTACTAGGGAAAACCTTATACACAGAATCTTATCAGCAGCGCGGATTAAAATAAGGCACTACTGCTATTTAGAAGTAGCGCGCATAAAAAAACAGCGCTGCTACTACCCACGTAGTAGTAGGGTGTTAGCAAAAAAGAGCGCTACTACTACAAATGCCACGACGTTGTCGCCGGAGTAGGTTTAGTAGTGGCGCCTGTTTTCTAAGAGCGCTACTGCTATTGAACTTAGTAGCAGTGCTTTTCGCCCACCCTCGCTGCTGCTAAGTTTAGTCCACTCGTTGGAACTAATTTAGTCCCACCTCGCTTCGCGAACAGGGTGTTTACCACCTTAAATACGTTACTTCTCAAACCATCACAATCACTTGGTCTTCATTGAACTCTATGTGTAGGATCGGCCGCAATAGAAATCTTCGCCGATTCTTAAACCGGGGAAGATTCCTATTGACAATATAGATTCTACACAAAAAGATCATTGATGATCAATGTATTTTTGATTTTTTTTGCATGCTTAGCCTTAGCAGTAGCACGTTTTCCCACAGGGCGCTATTGCTACTGGGTTAGCAGTAGCGCTGCTCTGGTAAAAGGCGCTACTGCTATGGCGTTTAGCGGTAGCGCTTTATCCCAATGCGCGCTGCTGCTAAGCCCATCATATCTTCTCCAACCAGTCGCCCCTCACTCTCCCCTCTCCACTCCTATTCTCACTCTCCCGTACGTTTCGCCGCCACCGACGTTCGGCCCTCCCCCACCGTCGCATTGCCGTCGCCCCCAAGGTATCCTCTCTCTCTCCTCCTTCCTCCGGTCTCCCTCTGGCGGCCCTCCTCCCTCCTCCCACCACCACCTCCTCCTCCCTCTCTCCTTTCTCCGACGGCCCTTCTCCCTCCTCCCACCAACTCCTCCTCCCTCCCTCCCTCCTCCCCCTCCAGTAACTGCCTCACCTCCATACGCCACCCTCCTCCCTCCTTCCCCACTCCATCTCCCGCCATCTCGGCATCCTCCCTCTCTCCTCCCTCCCTCCCTCCTGCATCCCTCCCTCCCTCCCTCCTCCCTTCCTCTACAAGTTTGTAATTAGGTATATAAATAGTTTTTCCTTTTTCGACAAAGGGTGGATTTTATTAACTCAAAATGAGCATCAAGAGGATACAACACTATGAGCACACACCCGGCCTCTACATAACTAGGATGCACACAGCCAACACCGACACACAAAAACACCGACAACTAGCAAAGTCATAATGACCAAAGCTATATGTAGGCGAGAAAAAAAGGCAAAGCGATCAAATCCACGATGACAAACTATAGCAAAAACCGTATCCGCACCAACCATCTCATGACTTCACACAGACCACAAAATTCTTCAACAGCAACGCCTTCAGGAAGGGAGCGACGCTAACGTAACCGCCATCACTGAATCCAACCGTCAAGGCTAGAATCTAGGTTTTCACCCTGAAGAATCAATCCGAGGATATTCGAGCAATGCCTTCAACAAGGTAACAACGGAAAAAACGTCGCCATTGCCAGGTAAAACCTAGGTTTTCACCTCGAAACTCAAGACTGAGTGCATGTAGCACTAACATCAAAGTCACTAATGTGTTGTCGCCACCACTTTTGCACGATCCCAGCAGACTACTGTAGGATCGAAAGTATGTCTAGAGGGGGGGTGATTAGACTACTTGACCAAATAAAAATCTAGCCTTTTCCCAATTTTAGTTCTTGGCAGATTTTAGCTATCTTAGCACAAGTCAAGCAATCTCCACACAATTCAAGCAAGCATGCAAAAGAGTATATGAGCAGCGGAAAGTAAAGCATGCAACTTGCAAGAATGTAAAGGGAAGGGTTTGGAGGATTCAAACGCAATTGGAGACACAGATGTTTTGTTGTGGTTCCGATAGGTGGTGCTATCGTACATCCACGTTGATGGAGACTTCAACCCACGGAGGGTAACGGTTGCGCGAGTCCACGGAGGGCTCCACCCACGAAGGGTCCACGAAGAAGCAACCTTGTCTATTCCATCACGGCCGTCGCCCACGAAGGACTTGCCTCACTAGCGGTAGATCTTCACGAAGTAGGCGATCTCCTTGCCCTTACAAACTCCTTGGTTCAACTCCACAATCTTGTCGGAGGCTCCCAAGTGACACCTAGCCAATCTAGGAGACACCACTCTCCAAGAAGTAACAAATGGTGTGTTGATGATGAACTCCTTGCTCTTGTGCTTCAAATGATAGTCTCCCCAACACTCAACTCTCTCTCACAGGATTTGGATTTGGTGGAAAGAAGATTTGAGTGGAAAGCAACTTGGGGAAGGCTAGAGATCAAGACTCATATGGTTGGAATGGAATATCTTGACCTCAACACAAGTGTAGGTGGTTCTCTCTCAGAAAATGTGTATTGGAAGTGTAGGTATGTTCTGATGGCTCTCTCCACGAATGAAGAGTGGGTGGAGGGGTATATATAGCCTCCACACAAAATCTAACCGTTACACACAATTTGCCAAACTCGGTGGGACCGAATGGTTAAACTCGGTCGGACCGATTCAGCAAACCTAGTGACCGTTAGGATTTTCGGTGGGACTGAGATGCAACTCGGTAGGACCGATATGGTTAGGGTTAGGGCATAACGTAATCTCGGTGTGACCGATTACACAAACTCGGTGGGACCGATTTTGGTAATAAGCTAACCAGAGAGTTGGTCAGGCAAACTCGGTGGGACCGATTCGCTCATCCCGGTGAGACCAAAATGTTACAAAAGGGAAACAAAGAGTTTACATTGCAATCTCGGTGGGACCGATCGCTCATCTCGGTAAGACCGAAACGTTACGAAGGGAAACAGAGATATTACAATCCCATCTCGGTGAGACCGAGATCCCTATCGGTGAGACCGATTTGCCTAGGGTTTGTGGCAGTGGCTATGACATTTGAAACTCGGTGGCGCCGGATAGAAAGAATCGGTGGGGCCGAGTTTGACTTTTGGTTTAGGTCATATGTGGATGTGGGAAGGTAGTTGAGGATTTTGGAGCATATCACTAAGCATTTTGAGCAAGCAAGCCATTAAGCAACACCTCATCCCTCCTTGATAGTATTCGCTTTTCCTATAGACTCAATGTGATCTTGGATCACTAAAATATAAAATGTAGAGTCTTGAGCTTCAAGCTTGAGCCAAAAAAAATTTCCTTAGAATTTTGAGGGATCCACTTTCCTCATCCATGCCATGCCATTCATTGAGCTTTTCCTGAAATATTAATCTTGGAATAATGTTAGGTCAATGAGCTATATGTTGTTAGGAATTACCAAAACCACCCAGGGATAGTTGCACTTTCAATCTCCCCATTTTTGGTAATTGATGACAACATATAGATCAAAGCTTCGACAAATGATAATAAGAGTGAAAGATATTGTCGCTTTGAGAAGTATGTGAAAAGCAAGAGCTCCCCCTAAATTTGTGCATATCTTAAGATTTGCTTTGGACTGCAAATGCACAATGAGTTAGGATCATGGGTTACTCTTCCATGTCACATACATCTTGGTGGAGCGCTCAAAATGATAAGAATTAAATACATGCACTCATCACCAAGCAAAGTGAATGATCATATAAGGATAAGTAAGATAATATCATCTAACAAGCATAAGTGTAGCTTAGGATCAACCACATGATCATCGATGTCTCACAGATAATAGGATAGTATTTCAGGCAATCAAAAGACAGACAAAGTTCAACCACCAAAGCAAGAGAGAATAAAAAGCAACGCTCTCTCTCGAAGCCTATGATCTATACATTTTTCTCCCCCTTTGGTAACAAGTTACCAAAAAGTTCATAGAAAATGCATAGCACTAGAACGTCTCTCAAGCTTGGTCTTCAGGTGGTGGTGTCCGGAGAACGCCAAGGACGAAGGCTTCAGTTGATGTGGATGGAGTTGATGGAGTTGGTGCTGGAGCTGGTTGCGCTGAAGCTGTAGCTAGTGCAGATGAAGTGACTCTAGTGTCTGGAACAGGCACTGCACCAGACCTCTGAGCTCTAGGCACTCTGGCAAATGCATCAGTGGTTGTCTTGCCCTTCCTCTCCTGCATATCATCTTGAAGTTGCTCCACAACAGACTGAATCTCAGTTACCTTCACATCCAAGTCATAGAATTTTTGCTCCACGATTCTTTCCAAGCTCTCCTGGTTTTGAGTCAGGGTGGCCAGTCCCTTCTCAATCCTCAGAGTGGATGCAATCAGGTAGCCAAGCTAATCTTGCTTGCTTTTCAAAAAGTACTTAGATGCCTCCCCTTGAGTTGGCATCTTGGCAGCCTTCTCTTTCTTTGCTTTCTCCTTCTTCTCTTGAGCTTGTACTAATGATGGTTCATTCTCATTCATCACAACTTGATTGTCCTCAAAGTCAGGATAGATAGGCAAGTGGTCCTTATCCAACAAGTATGTGCCTGTGCCCATCTTTGAGTTTATCAACTCCTGGATCTGTGGGGCATATCCACAACTTCTTTTCTGGTCAGCTGCAGTCCTCTTGATAGTCTCAACTATAAGGCTCATGACCTTGAACTTCTGTGGCACATCAAATATATGTAGCAAGTTAATTGCATGGCCTCTGGTCATTCTGTGATCACCAGACTTGGGCAAGAGAGTGTCCCTAAGGATCCAATTGATTATAGGCAGCCCTGACAGCAAGTGTTTTACTGACCCAAACTGGTGAGTCTCAAGATCATCTTCAAGAATCTCCTTGTACATGTTTGCCATAGAGTTGTGATCCATCTTCTTCTTAGCATAGACATCCAAGTCATCTTGTTCTTCCTTAGGAGCATTGATTAGATTTGCCCATTCCTCAATAGTTGAGTGGTACCTTGTACCTTCAGACATCCATACTATCCTGCCATCTGGATAGAAGTGTGTTGTGGAGTAGAATTGCATTATGAGCTCCTCATTCCACTTTGTGAGCTTCTGCCCAACAAAGTCTGCAACTCCACAAGCACTGAAGCTGTCAAACACACCAGAATAGTGTTCCTCATTTTCCTTGATATACTTCCAGTCGACCCACCTCATTTCACACACTATAGGCTTCTTGTCCAACAACACTGTCTCATAGAAGTCCTGTTGTTCCTTTGTGTGGAACCTGTAATCAACAGAAGTCCTTCTCCTGGTAGCATATGGATCTGTCTCTCTCCATAGCCTCAACCCTGAGTCTCTCCTGATCTTCATGTTCTCAGTCACAGGATGAGCATCATTGTGGTCTAGAATCTTGGGTTTGAGCTTCCTCAGGACTTGTCCTTCATCATCTTCATCAGCAGTAACTTCAGGCACTAGGGCCTTGTTCTTCTCAGCAGCTGGTATACTCCTGGTATTCCTCTTAGGTGCACTCTTGGGTTTGGAGGCTGCTTTGGGTGCTTCTTTGGGCTTTGATGTTGCAGCCCCTGACTTTATAGCATCACCCATTAGCTTTTGTGCCTTGGGTGCTGGTGCAGCAACCTCTTCTTCCTCTTCCTCTTCAGAATCTCTCATGATTGAGGATCTCCCAAGCACTCTAGCAGTGGTCTTTTTGATCCTCTCCTTCCTCTTCTTCCCTTCCGCAGAAGCCTCTTTGGGTAAGTTGCTGGGACTGCTCCTGCTACCATCATCTGAATTGCTAGAGGGACTAGTGCCCTCACTCAGGTGAACCTGCTCCTCTGACCTGTTCTGGCTGTCACTCTAATCAGACATATTGCAAACACTGACAGCAGACCCTGTGAATAGATATAGATGAGATAGAGTGTATGAGCATCACAAAATGCAGAGGTTTTTGCAAGAGAATGAGTCAAAAACTTAGTTTTAGTTTTCCACAGAAAGCATTTCGGATCAACCGATTTGTAAACTCGGTGATACCGAAGCAGCTGTTGGAACCTAAACTAGTGAACTCGGTCAGACCGAGTCACAGTTCGGTGGCACCGAGACTGCTAGGGTTTCACAAAGTCCTGAACTCGGTCACACCGATTTGCAATTCTCGGTCAGACCGAAAATTACATGTGCAATGGCCTGAGCCGAATCGGTGGTACCGAGTTCCACAACTCGGTGGGTCCGAGATGGTTTCGGCGGAAACCTAACCCTAAATTTTCAATTCAACTCTAATATACGGAGTGTTTTGACTGGATAAGATCGTTTCAATCGTGGTAAGAATCATAATGAACACAATGTGCTAGGAATCGGACGGGGATAGCACTGCGATCGAGCCCATACCCTAGTTCGGCGATGAACTCGCTGCGGCGGCAACGACGGGGAAGAATTCCGTTGATGGCGGCGGAGACTAGCGACAGGAGGCGGCTGGCAACGAGGAGGACGATCCGGAGACCCAGGAGGCAGAGCGAGCTATGCGCGGGCGAAGGGGTTTCGGAGAAATTTCCAAAATTTTGCCCGTGAGTATATATAGCCCGACCCTGTCGGTGTGACCGAGTGGAATAACTCGGTGGCACCGAGATTCATAACTGCAAGCAGTTACTGGAACTCAGTGTGACCGAAAGGTTCAAATCGGTTGCACCGAGATTGAAAACCTAGATCGACTTAGTGATCTCGGTATGACCGAAATGGATGAATCGGTCAGACCGAAACGCACAAAGAAGTTTTGGAAGTTTAAGTCTATGACGAATCGGGGACTCCGAGTGCTCCTCACACAGAGTGGTTCGAATCTGACTTGAACAAATTTTGTGATGTAGCATGAATAGAGTTTGAGACGAGAAAAGCATAGATAGCTAGAGAGGGTTCTTAGGCATTCTTGTCCATCCACTTGGCAAAAGAAAAGAAAACCAATCAATCAAAACAACAAGTGGATGTCCTCGAATGAGTAAAATATGCAATCAACATGCTCACACAATAAAATGGCAATTGAAATATGTGGCAAAGCATGCACAACCAATTCTAGCATCTATCAAACAATTGGCGATGACTAGGTCATCTATATATGAGTATATTGACTTAGGAGTCAAATGAGAACATTTGATCATAGGTCATACTCATCGTTTAAGCACAAGTGGGGTTACCACTTTTACATAAAGCATTTGTTGTGTTCACACCATTAGAGTTGCTTTAGCTCAATTCTTAGAGTAAAGCTCCCCCTAGATGTGAGATCCCCCCTAAGAGGGATGAACTAACCTTGGGTTTTGTCGATGATGACTTCATGTAGATGTTGAAGATGTGGATGCTCAATGTTGATGTAGATCATTTGAAGCTATCCATTGGAGTGAGTTGCACTTTCAATACCTACACGGGTTAGTCCCACAAGGAACAAACAAGGATATCCATAGACATAGAGTGATGCACACACAAGATGATGTCTATGAAGGTTTTTAGGTTACCTTGTCCCTTGTCTTACCAACAAGAGGGTTTGTGACTCCTTGAACTAGTGCAAGATGTGGAAGTTGATTGCACTTGTTCTTGCCAAGATGATAAGAGTGAAGTATGTTGGCGGAGTCACCCTCAAGAACTCTCTAGTTCTTCTTCTTCGGGATCCACACCATCTTGATGGGAGTCCTCGGTGTTGTAGTTGTACTTGATGAAGCGGAACTTGAAGTAGTCTTGGGAACCCACTTGACCAAGGCCGTAGGAGCTTCTTCAAATGCATCAATTTCCTCTTGAAGCTTGTCCTTGCCTTTTTTGCTTGTGGTCTTGTGGTGGAAGATCATCTTGAGCTTGTGTCCCTTTGAGAGAAGTAGGATCATACTTCTCTTGTTGAGGAACAAACTTCGTCTTGGGGTATTGATCTTCTTCCCACTCAACTCCATTGGCATTGAACTTTCGTTCAAAACCAACACCTTTATTCTTCCGGTGCCTTCCTTGCTTGCGTACAATTTCCTCGAATTGCTTACTCCCGGCAAGGCTCTTGTAAACCCCTTTCTCTATAATTCCCTTCAATAAGCTATTTTCTTGCTCAAGTGTAACTTGGCTAAGAGAATCATTAGTGGAATCAAGAGAACTACTAGAAGCAACAATATTGGATTTAGCATGATTATTATTACTACTAGAGGAAGAATCTTTCTTGTTCTTGTTACTAGACTTGACTTGAGGCATGTAAGTGGATAAGAGTAAACGCTTGGCAATGTAAGAAGAACTTTTCTTGCGAAGATCATCATTGATTGCTTTTAAGAACTCATGCTCTTGCTCAAGGTTGAGCTTTTCAAAGCGTAATTTCTCATGAGTCCTTAAAAGTTCTCGATGATCTCCTAAGATAGTTTCACGAGCTAACTTAAGAGTGTTTAGTTCTTTAGTTAGAGACTCAATCTTCTCCTTATCATTGTCATTCGTTTTATCTTGATTAGCATGATTAATTGACGTTTCATCATAGTATTCATCACTAGAGTTGTCAACAAGTAAATCATCATCACCTAACAAGTCATCTTCATCACTATTGAAATCAACATACTCGGGGTGTGATACCTTTGGGCCTTTAGCCATGAAGCATGTTCCAACTCCTTCATTTGGTGAGTCAAATATGTCGTAGGAGTTGGTTGTCACAAGTGCTAGACCGGCAACACCTTCATCTTGAGTATATTTGGAGTCGGAGTGATAGCTTCTCTCGGAGTGGTTGTCGGAGTCGGAGCCGGATACCCATTCACCAACATGAGCTTGATGTCTTCGTTTTGTGTAGCTCCTTGATGACTTGTCCTTTCTTTCCGAATCCTTGCTTCTCCGTGAGGGTCTTCGTTCATAACGATCATCTCTACTCCTTCTTTCTCTAGATGGTGATTCTTCTCTTCTACTTCTTCTCTTGGGAGAATCTTCTCTTCTCTTGTAGGGGGTTGTACACTCATTGGAATAGTGTCCGGGCCTTCCACAATTGTAGCAGTTTCGCTCTTGACTAGAAGATCTTTTGTCATTGTAGGACCTTGACTTGGAGCTTCTCTCTTTGCTTCTACTCTTGTAGAACTTGTTGAAGTTCTTCACCATTAAGCTCAATTCTTCATTAAAGGTTTGTTTCTCACTCGATGATATGGGGGCTTCACATGAGGCTTTGTAAGCACCACTTGATTTGTTGTGAAGTTCCTCTTTATCCTTGAGTGACATCTCATGAGCAACAATTCTTCCGATGACTTCCGTTGGCTTGAGATCTTTGTAATTGGGCATCATTTGGATCAATGTGCACACGGTATCATATTTTCCATCCAAGACTCTTAGGATCTTCTTGATGATGAATCTATCGGTCATCTCTTCACTCCCTAAGCCGGCAATCTCATTTGTGATAAGAGCAAGCCTAGAGTACATTTCAGCGCCACCTTCACCATCCTTCATTTTGAACTTGTCAAGTTGACTTTGAAGCACATCCAATTTGGATTCCTTGACGGAGTCGGTACCTTCGTGCATATCAATCAAAGTATCCCAAATTTCCTTTGCATTCTCAAGACGGCTGATTTTGTTGAATTCTTCGAGGCACAATCCGTTGAAGAGGATATCACAAGCTTGAGCGTTGTATTGCAACATCTTCAACTCTTCCGCGGTAGCTTCATGGTTCGGTTCTTTCCCATCAAATAATTCACCTTGCAAGCCAATACACACAATAGCCCAAACGGCGGGGTTATGTCCAAGAATATGCATTTTCATCTTATGCTTCCAACTAGCAAAATTAGTGCCATCAAAGTAAGGACCTCTACGGTGATAATTTCCCTCGCTAGACGCCATACCCTCCTAGGTTGTGAAACCAAGGCTATGACCACCAAAAGCTATGGAAATCAAAGCAAATGGAGACCAAAGCTCTGATACCACTTGTAGGATCGAAAGTATGTCTAGAGGGGGGGGGTGATTAGACTACTTGACCAAATAAAAATCTAGCCTTTTCCCAATTTTAGTTCTTGGTAGATTTTAGCTATCTTAGCATAAGTCAAGCAATCTCCACACAATTCAAGCAAGCATGCAAAAGAGTATATGAGCAGCGGAAAGTAAAGCATGCAACTTGCAAGAATGTAAAGGGAAGGGTTTGGAGGATTCAAACACAATTGGAGACACGGATGTTTTGTCGTGGTTCCGATAGGTGGTGCTATCGTACATCCACGTTGATGGAGACTTCAACCCACGGAGGGTAATGGTTGCGCGAGTCCACGGAGGGCTCCACCCACGAAGGGTCCACGAAGAAGCAACCTTGTCTATTCCATCACGACCGTCGCCCACGAAGGACTTGCTTCACTAGCGGTAGATCTTCATGAAGTAGGCGATCTCCTTGCCCTTACAAACTCCTTGGTTCAACTCCACAATCTTGTCGGAGGCTCCCAAGTGACACCTAGCCAATCTAGGAGACACCACTCTCCAAGAAGTAACAAATGGTGTGTTGAT